>NC_047167.1:23874773-23964773 GCF_009819705.1 Hippoglossus hippoglossus | reverse complement strand
TCTCTGACTCCCTCTCTCCTTTAAAACAGCCCTCCTCCTCCTCCTCCTCCTCCTCCTCCCCCTCTTCCTGCTCCTCCTCCTCCATCTTTCAAATGCTGCGGAGGCTCCTGATTGGCTGACAGACGTGCTGTGAGGCGTAAGGGGGCGGGGAGCAGTAGCCAATCCCGTGCTCCCTCCATCTCCCAGCCCCCTCTTCTTCTTTCTTTTTAAACCCTGCATGAATATTTACCCTCCTATACCCCCCCCCCCCTCCTCCCAAGAAAAAAAATCCCCTCTGAGATTTAAATCTGCGCCCGCCCTCCCCCGCCTCCCCCCCTCTTTCTCATGAAGAACAGGAGCCTCTCTCAACATGGAGGAGGCCGCTCGCTTTGTGTCGCTCACACAATGGAGTCCAACCCCCCCCCCCCCCCTTGCAGATTTGAGGTTGTGGTGCAGCAGCAGCTCTGAACTGCAGCTCGGCCTATAAATAACTCTGCAGCCATCTTATCTTCTGTCCTGTTGGTTCTTCTTGTTTCAAGCGGAGGAGGAGGACGAGGGGGAGGAAGAGGGGGGGGGGGGGGCACCAGGGACAAATATGATGAGAGTCACATGATGAGTGAAATGAGCTGAAGGCCTCGAGTGTTGATCTGTAGAAGAGGAACAAACGCTGGAGGGTAGAGGAGAATGAAGGTAGTGAGGGGGACGAGGTGTTTGTGACTCATGTGACGCTGAGGTTATCGAACTGGTCACTGAAGGCGTCACGGTGCCCGACAGGTTCCTACACCAAGGCACGTTGTTTGAAAAGCTCGGTGACACGATGAACATGTAGAGTGATTGTTTGCAGGAGGAGCAGCAGCGACACGAGACCACGGTGTGAGTCCCTCAGTCAGAAGAACAATTCAACTCTGCCAGGAGCGTCCTCGCAGTCCAACTGCTGCCTCTTCTCTCACGCACGATTCATCCACAGAAGATAACGATGGACTCAAGAGACGTTTGCTCTGTTTCTCTTTGGTTTGTGACCGTTTGACAAACCAAAGACATTTTAAGACTTGAACATATTCGCAGCCTCAGTTAATCTCAGCTACAGATTTACCTTCGAAAACACAACTGTCTTCTTGGAAAGATAAATGTTTATTGGTGTTGGCAGAGTAAAGATATAACATTTCTACATAAATATTCTAACTCTATTGTCGACATGACACAGAGAGCAGCGTCATTAATGTTGGATGTGTGTGATTTTGAAAAAGGTTTATTCTTATTCTAAACTCCCAATTAAACGTAAACATTTCTAACTCATGAAGACAAAGTGCTGAAGCTCCACGAGAACATTCTTTATGAACTTAAAAGGTTAAACGTTAAAGTTGAAGAACGTCCCCGTGATGAAACGTCAGCTGGACGTCTGCAGACAACAACCTTCTCTGATTCTGATGAGAAGAACAGAACCTGCAGTCGTCCACAGTCCCTACACCAGAGGAACCTTTCAAAATAAAACAAAAAGTGGATTTCCTGTCACCAGCTCGAGCAGCTGCTGACTGACTCCACAGAACCTGGATCCTGAGTGAAAACCTGAGGTTGAGTCAGAGGCCGACGAGAGAAACACTGCGAGGAGAGCGGAGGGATTCTCTCTGTCGTGGAACTGGAGGAATGACGACGACGAGGAGACGTCCGCTTTACTTCGTCAGTGACAAACATCTGAAAGGAAACATTGAAGTTAGGAAACTGATGCGTTACTGCAAGTCAGAGCCGAACCAATTAGGGAGTAAAACATTTCTATAGTAATTAGCTGATTTACATATTTACTTCCTGTTTAAAATGTTAATGGTGAAACAGACTCACTCGAACTGGTCACTGTCCTGCAGGTTTAGCACCAGGCTGTCAGGTACACTTTGTTTTGGGACTGCGCCACCTACAGGGCGAAAAACGAGAGTGAGTGCAGAGACAACAAACAAGCAGACACGCACGCTAGTTTGTTCTGCATCTCATTTAAATTGTAATTGTTTGCACACAAAACAGATCCTGTAAAACAATTAAATATCAGTCAGGTGGTATCTGGATCAAGGTCCTGGGGATTCTCTACATGTGGAAACAGGTTTTTCTCAGAGCTGCAGATTCAGATCAGAAAATCCACTTGGCTGGGCAACAATTCAAGGAGGTCAAAGGTCAGGAGGAGACACGCTGCTGCCATTGTCCTGTTACACTCATGTGGCACCACCTAGAGGATCCAAGTGGGGCCTGCAGCTAAACCACTGACACTTGAAGATGAAAACGTTCTGCACCAGAAAGGATTCTCTTACAGTAGATAAAACATATATGAAGCTCCTGATTGGCTTTTATTCATACTGTGGTTTTTTGTTGTTTTTACTGCTTCATCTGTTGTTGAGCACATTGTTATATAAAATGCTACATAAATAAAGTTTATTATTATATTCTATAAATACTAATGTTGCATCAATGTGTTTATATCTACAGCCATCCACTGTTTGGATTATTAAAATGGTTTCCTCTGACTTTGTGTACACGTCTGTATTTATGTCGAGCTTCTTATCGACCACATTCACTCCATCACACGCTCCCGGGGGTCGTTTAGGCTGCAGCCTCTTGCCCAAGGACACTCTGCTGGACTGGGAGACCTGGGAATTGAACCTCTGACCACTCTACCTCCTGAGCCACAGCCGCCTGCCGCCAGAGATGCTCACTCACGTCTTTCTAACAAACATCACGCCACCGTGTTTCAGATGGAGGACACAGAAGTACACTGAACAGATTTACACTAAACTTGGTGAAGGATGTTCAATGTTGGTGTGGATCTGGATTCTCTATCATTGTGAGATAAAACGTTATGTTAAGTTATGTTAACATTTTTATTGATTTCTCAGAAAATAATGGGACATATTCTGAGGACTGATATTTACGAGTGTGTGAGATTTGACCTTCCTGAACGGTGTTAAAGTTAATATAGCACAGACATTAGAAGTTTTAATATAATTACTAAACATGAGAAGAGAACGACCTCATGCAGTCAGTTAGTTCTGAGACTGAGATCATGTTCCAGACGTGTGTGTGTTGTTTAAAGTACGATGATGGGATTAGATTTTAGGTTTCTACTTTTTTGAAGTTTCTGCTCATTTCTTTGTTCACTGTGTTTTGTTGCCGATGGAAACAACTTAGAGTTCAAATTTAAAATGTTTTTTGGAGGATTTAATGTTTCATTTGGACATAATGAAAGCTTCTGGTTCATCTCTTCTTACCGATGTTCCTGGGTTCTTGGTCACGGCCTCGCTGTTACACACACACATTTCAACTGTTAGTGTATTCACAGGAGATCACTGTTACACACCTACAAACGAGAGCGTGAGCAGGCCGAGCCGGTCTGAAGAGGACGACCGGCACACGGATCCCAGCTGCAGGCGTGCCGCTGCTCGACGTTAACGTTCTCAGGCTTGTTGACAGGCTAAAGTAATTACTGCATGTTTGTGTGAAGAGTTTGTTCAAGTCGCTTCTGTTTCTTTACACGGTCGTGCAGCGAGTTCACGACACGACGGGAATGTATCTGAGGTGGTTCGATGCGTTTCCTCGATTTGATGGTTTTAAGTTGGACCTGACACATGAAGGAGATGTGTAATGATACCAGTCCATTCATTTGGAGACAGAAGTCTATTAACACCCATTATTCAAGAGAACCACACCCACACATCGTCTGTCAGATTCTAACAACAATGAACTGGAATAAAGGAAGTGATGTTTTCCACTTCATAGTTCAAACTGTCTGAACCTGAGCAGTTATGTCTCAGTAGAAAACCACAGCAGCTCTGAACAAACAGCGTCGATTTAAAATAGAAAGCAGATAATAAAACACTGGAGGCAACAGGAAGGAAACAAGTAACGATGGAATAAAGATCGTTGACCACAGGATTAGGAAATTACTTCAACTGTTTGGGATGAGATTCTTTTTCCTCATTTTATTTATTTATCTATATTCTTAAAATGTTAGAGATGAGATCACGGGAGAGCAGAGGATTGGAATATAAATCAAATAAACATCACAAATAAACATCACAAAGGTCAAATAAACATCACAAAGGTCAAAGGCAGAAACTCAATTGCATATATTTAAGACTGTTGAATTCAGATTGTTGAATTTAACAGTTTTTTTACTTTTTAAGATGCTGTGGAAAACAGATGTTGATTTGTTCCAGTCTGACGACCTGCTCACACAATCAGGTGCGGGCAGGAGAGACAGCAAATACAAGTTTCACACATCTGCAGCGTGTGGAGCTCGACTTCAGTGAACTTTGATCTGCAATATTAGCCTCACATTCATGTACGTGAGACAGGGCCCTGAGTTCACTTCCAAAATACAGACATGTGTTCTAGAGTCTGTGAGAGTGGAACAGGAGGAAGAACCTTCAGCTACCAGGCTCCTCTCCTGGGGAACCAGCTCCCACTCTGGAGTAATCATCGTGTGTTGATCAGTCAAATCCACTGAGAAGCAGACAAAGAACTAACAGCAGGACACATTGAGGATGCGTTGGCTCCACACAGGCTCCGCCCCTCGCCTGAATGTTCCTGACGTTTTCCTGTAGTTGTGAACGAGTCTGACTCTGAAAACCTGCTGCTGCGTCTTCACACCAGAAACACTAACACATGTCAAGACGCTATTTTCTGGACATTTTCTGGAGTTGATGTCTGAAAACGACTGAACACAACCAAGTCTTAAACAACTCAGCATCTCGGCAGCCTGAGCTTCTCATCCTGGATGATCTTCTGTCTCTGGTCCTGTTTGGCCTTCTCTACGTAGAACTGAGCTCGCTGCGCCTCCTGCTGGGCTGAGAGGAACAAACACACATACAAGGTCCATATTAGAATTCATTTTGAAACTATAACAGGTTATATAATGCACCCCCAAGTGGCATCAATGCCTTCTCTCTCTTTCACTCTTAAGTCTGTACCCGTCACAGAGTCTGTTGCACGCCAGAGCGGCATTTGTGCATGTGCACCCCCTCTATCGCCATAGATTCACTGAATTCTGAGAAACTGCATAGAAAGTGAAACCAAATTCTCTGATCTGTCCCTTCATCCTAAACCACACCAACATTTAACCAGTTCTTCTCTGATGCATAGTTTACTGGAACCTTTTTCTCTAGATTTTGTGTAACCAACAAAAGTGTTGTAAAGACAATCCTATGATCTCAGCAGCAGAGTTAATACTTCCTGTCTCTGTCTGCTGCACCCGGCTGCTCCACCTCTCGCATGAATAATGCAGACGATTTGTTGCTGTTGTCAACGCGTCTGTGCAGAAAACCTCCGGCTGCATTGTGCATGTGTGAAAGACAAACTACGTGTAAACTCCCGACGCAATTCTCCAAACTTCATCTGCAGGTCATGTCTGAAACGGATAAAAAAACTAAAGTGACTGTGGAAACTCAAAGCCCTTAATGTATTTATTTATCTTTAAGTTTGAATTTATATTTGGTTTTACCCTCAGTTACTTTTGTTGCCTTATTCTACTTCTCTCACCTCATACTCAAAATATCTGTATTGTCAACCTATATAGGTTATAAGAGTTGTATTTACATTGAATCCGATTCTAACTCGTTACGACTCCTCTCCTCTGATAATTGAAGTACAGGAAGTCAATAGTACTTCTACTGAGTATAACTGAGTATAATATATATATATATATATATATATATATATATATAGCGAGTATCGCCACTGTTTTCCCAAATCCATTTGATTCCAATTCACAAGGTCTCGATTTGATTCCAATTGGATTAAATATCGATTGAGTTGAGGATATTTCAGTGTAGAATACACTAAAGCTGTCAACTGAACAACAAACCTCTCACTTGGTGCATTATTGAAAATATTAAGGTAGGTCTGTCACAATAACACATTGTGTTGAACGATATTTTGTCCAAGAAATTACCTGTGAATGTGGCTTCCTTCACTCCGTCAGCCAGAGCTCCAGCACCGATCAGCAGTTTGACATCGAGTCCTGCACCAGGAGGTCCTGAAGACATCCTGCCTGCGACAGAGGACGAGATGAGTGAAGCTGCTCGGACACACTGCGACACAGCGCCCACTGAGGACTGAGACGTACGAGCATTCTGTCAAACAGACGGGACACTGACTGACCTTCATGCTGCAGTGGTGACCAAGCTGAAGGTTGGCACCCTCCTGCAAATTGACATGGACGCTATTTGTCCACAAAGCGATCCAGTGTGCAGGACTGACCAGACTCCAGACACACACACACACACACACACACACACACACACACACACACACACACACACACACGACTGTAGTTTTAATTTTGGTTAGTTTGCAAAAGCCAAGTTATCTAGGTTGAGTAGTGATGAGCGACAGCAGCAAACACTCGTTTACAGAGATGTTGTAAACAGTAGAAGCTTCTCGATTTGGAAATAAACACAGTTTTCCAGAGTCACACAGACAGTTTCATATATTTAGAAATGTCCTGACGTAGAGACGTTAACATTGGTCCTCATCACAGTTTACAGCTCAAACACAGTGAAGATCAGTGTCTCTTTAAGGAGCAGAATTAGTTTGGAAGACAAAGATAATTGAACTAGTTCCCGGATGTTAAGCTTCTAGAGACGTTATGAAGCTGAAGGAAACTTCATCACAATCGGACTAACGTTTTCTGAGTGAGGGGAAGTTAGCATCGTTAGCTCCGGCCTCATAAAGGTGAAGTAGATCAACGCTAGCTCACAGTTAGCAGTTAGCTTAACGTTTGTTTATTTGTTTACAGCAGATTTAAAAACTTACACCAGGTTCTTTCTTCTTTCTTCTTCTTCTTCTTCTTCTTCTTCTTCTTCTTCTTCTTCTTATACAATATAATAATATATAATTTGAATAAATATATATCTATAATTTATTTTACTCTCTTTGTATTGACAACTTTACAGGATGGGGGACTGAAACTGCCACAATAAAAAATACATGTGATTCATTACATGACTGAGCTTTGATTAAACACATTAATGTTGGTTTTAAAATCACATTCATTACTGAACATGGCTCAAAACACCACCTA
Organism: Hippoglossus hippoglossus; assembly: GCF_009819705.1. Classification (NCBI taxonomy): domain Eukaryota; kingdom Metazoa; phylum Chordata; class Actinopteri; order Pleuronectiformes; family Pleuronectidae; genus Hippoglossus; species Hippoglossus hippoglossus. The sequence continues at coordinate 23,957,734 of NC_047167.1, read as the reverse complement.
GTGTTTGAGACCGTCTTGGACCTTTCAGGATGGTAATGTCTCTACGTGTGTTGTATAAAACACTGGAGGACATATGGGAGAACGAGGCATCACGACAACACCCGGTGACCAATGGCAGACGTCCAAGACAGAGGGTCAAGGAGCTGGACAGCACCGGGCCCTGACAGGATCCACACCTCCTGGCTAAAGACACTACCTCCACGAGCGCCTGGCAGCACAAATGACCCCCCCCCCCCCCCCCCCCCCCCCCCCCAGAAAGGAACTGGTAACACCAGGGGAGCAAGGCACCAGCTGCTGGTTGACAGAGCGGTCACTCCAGACCTCAGATCTCTGACCGCCTGGATGGACGACAAGAAATCCTACGACACATGGATCCTGGAATCCTTGGAACTGTACAACATCAACAGGCCACTAAAGCTGCCTTCACACATGCACTGGACTATACAACATGCATACACAACATATATACTCCATACTTTATATATTATACAAGATAAATAATAACTAAAGAAAGAAACAATCAGGATCCTGTCGTATATATGTCTAAATGTAGATATTCTATGTGGTGATAATTGTGATATTAAAGTGTCATATCATTTAGTTCATAACTCATCTGTCACCTTCTCTCTTTCAGCTCTGTATTATTCTCCCTGAGTCTTCTTCAGTTTGTCCTCATGTCTGTATTATTATAAATGATATTAAAGTCTGGAGCTCAGGTTGCTTCCGTCGGCCGACCTACGTCACTCAGGTTACTGTTGCTGCTCGCTGATTGGCTGTTGGCTCAGCTCCTCGTGAGGAAATCACTCCTTTTATAGTGAACGGAGCGCCGAGCGGCGGCTTCCGGGTTCAAACTCCCTCAGCATGTAGAGGAGGAGACACCTGGACCGACACACGGGACACACGCACGGTATCGATCAGTGATCAGTGCAGGTGAGGAGCGGGGCGGGGCGGGGAGGGAGGTGGTGCTGGGGGCAGAGCAGGACCGGGACCGGGACCGGGACCAGGACCAGGACCTGGACCTGGACCCCGGACCCCGGACCTGGTCTGTGGGTGGATCCCTAACAGATCAGACATGTCAGGTCCTGCAGACTCACCAGGAACAAAAAACACAAAACTGCTTTATCCTCAAGTTCAGTGTTTATCTGCTCTAACCAACTAACTAACTAACTAACTAACTAACTAACCAACTAACCAACTAACTGTTCATCTAAATACGAAAAGACTTGATTACAAGTTAAACATCCGCGTTACTTGAATGAAACGAGAGTAAAAGTTCATATGAGGAACAGGAGAGAGTGTGTGTGTGTGTGTGTGTGTGTGTGTGTGTGTGTGTGTGTGTGTAATAAAATATCTACTACAGTGGAAAGTACAACAAATAATAATAATGCCGCTAATGTTTATAATGATAATGATAATAATGATGATCATAATCATAATAAGAGCTAGATGAGCTCAAACCTCCCACAGCTTTTCAGCAGGTTGAGATCTGAACCATGTTCACAGGTTTTGTCAACATTAAACAGGTTAAAGACTCATTCTCTGATTGTATTGTATTTAAAGACTGTGAAGACATCTGCAGCTACTACAGTTCTTATCACATAAAACCATATTAACTATATGATATATGGTATTATTACTGTTACCATTGTTATTATTATAATATCATTATCATTTGACTATTACAAAACAACTAAACCATTATATTATTACCTAATTATACTCCTGCGCTATTTTCTATCATCACAATATCTAAAATGACTATTTTATCAATGTTTTATATACTATTACAGTAGTAGTATAGTATAGACTAATATAGATAGTGCAGCATCTCTAAGTTATATATGGACCATATATTCTACATTGCTGACCACTGATTTAAATGTGGTATTTATTATTTATTTTGCCAGTTGTGTTTACATGCGTCATTCATGCATGAGGTGATCACACCGCGCCATTTGTTGTGTTTATAAGTTGTATGTTCTGTTGCACTATGTTTTACACTTTGACAAACGTGTCGTAAACTTTACATGAGGACGAATGACGATGAAAATAAACCTGAAACTTGCAGAAACAGACGAGACGCTGAAAATATGAATCAAAATCACAGAACTCTAAAACCACGAGGTATGAATGTGAGTCATCACCGAGACGATGTGTTTGTGTTCGTCTTGTGTTGTTCCGTTGTGCTGTTTGACTGAAGCAACAGGTGTTCGTCATGTTTGATGAATCTCGTGTTGTCGGAGGAAGATGAACGTAGAAACTCTCAGAGAGCGTCTTAGCTCGACCTGAGCTCAGTCTGAGTTCCTTCCTCTCTTTTTAAATTTAGCTCAAACTTTCAGCGACTTCATCACTTCCTCTTTTCACTGTTTCCAACCAGAAGACGCTGCTCGCTGTGTTTGACCTGCCGAGCGTTTGACTCCCGAGTGCAGGGAGATCACTGATCACTGCGACCTGTGAGATTTCCTGGTGTTTTGTCGTGTTGGAGCTCAACTCACTTTAGCTGGACAGCAGAACGGATCAGTGTGCGTCTGTCACATGCTGCTGTGAACATGTGCAGTTGTATTTTTTTAAGCAGAGATGCTTGTGTGCACAATACTGTTGGTGGTTAAAGTGTCATTATTGTGAAGAGACGTTACAGAGATCAGATCTCTTTTGAAATGACACACACAGAATCCTGAAGGAGTCTGATTGGACCTGAGGAAGGATTTGAAAAAGTCCAACCTGGAGAAGTGCAGCTGGAAAACTCTCAGACTTTTAGTTTTCTCGTGTTCTTGGGAGATAATGATTGAAAGTCTTTGCAGTCAGTCCACGAGAGTCCAGTTCTTTACTGAGGTCACAGAAACACAAAGTAAAACAGATGGAGGCACCTCCACAAGATTTTAGCTTTTCGATGTTTCATTAAAGGAAGTGTATGAAGTTCAGGACCAAAATAGTCGAACGCAGGTCAGTGTTGATGTTTTTGTCGGTGGAGACGATGAACAGAACGATGTCTGTTGGTGGTGAAGCAACAAGCATCTGACTCTTCAACACAAAGTTCTGTCTCTGTACGAATCCCATGGAAGGACGTATTTGACGGAGCCTTCGAAACGGGACGGTGCAGTCGCACTGCTGTCGGTCTAGAAACTCTGTCTGACGGGTCAGTGTCTGCTCGCTGCTGCTCTAGAACCGTCCAAGTCCAGGTGAGATGTGTTGTTCACTCCGCAGCTCCGACCAGGATGACCTCTGACCTCTGACCGGCACAGAGCAGCTGCTCACTGGAGGGTTTTAGTTTGTGAGTAAAAGCTCTGAGACAGTTAGTGTGAACAGTGACTGAAGGTTCCAACCGGACCTGCTGACATCAGCCCTCGACACAAACATGCTCTCATCATCCGTGTGGCTTTACTCCCGTGTCGTCCTCTGTGTTGACAGCATGGGGAACCTGATCAAAGTGTTGACCAGGGACATCGACAACAATGGTGGAAACTTCTTCCTGGACTTTGAGAGTAAGACACACACACACGTTTGTGCTTCTATCTTAGTGAGGACACTCATTGACATAATACATTCCCTAACAAGCTGCCCCTGACCCTAACCATCCCAACCACACACACACACACACACACACACACACACACACACACACACACACACACACACACACACACACACACACACACACACACACACACACACACACACACACACACACACACACACACATCAGAACTTGAATGCACAGAACAATCCAGAGTCCACGCCTCCTGCATTGGAGAGCGACCGGTCTGCAGACTCACTGTGGTCTCGACCCTGTGGCTCTCTTTTCAGATGCTCAGCCCTCACAGTCGGAGACGGCGGTGTGGGAGAAGGTGAACAAGGTGCTGATGGAGGCCCGGGTCATCCTGGAAGACCTGCAGGCGTACAGAGGAGCAGGAGAGGAGATACGACAGGTAACACAGAGCGCAACGGACCCGTCACGTCCTCGTGTCATGTTTGGTCCTAACAAGTCCAGGTCCAAACCCGATAAACGCCATGACCATGGACAGTAAATAAAGATGGACGACACGTCTCTACGTCCTCCTGTTGTACAAAAATGAAACTAAAACATCTCTGATACAAACGCTGCCATTTGGTGCAGATGACGTCATTTACAGTCAGAGTCTGTTCAGCAGTGATCGTGGAGCCGTTGTATCCAGGTCCCACCCACACACACAAGCTCGACCAATCAGGAGTCAGTCTCAGCTGTCAATCATCACGTCTCAGCCTGTTTTTATATCATCAAATAACTGATTCAAACCAAACTGATCAGAAACACTTGAACAAACATCAGAGAGAGAAGAACGAGCTGAAACGACAGAAACATCTTTACAAACATTTATACTTTGATTTCCTTTGTTGGGTCCGTGTCCCATCTGCTAACATGGAGGAGGAGGGGCTTATGAGCTATACTGCAGCCAGCCACCAGGGGGTGAAAAAACAGGATTTGGCTTCACTTTTGAGGGCTGTCATGTCGTCCATCTTTATTTACAGGCTGTGGTCTTGACTGTGTCTGGTCAGTGTGTGAAACAGCTGACGTACGTGTGTGTGTGTGTGTGTGTGTGTGTGTGTGTGTGTGTGTGTGTGTGTGTGTGTGTGTGTGTGTGTGTGTGTGTGTGTGTGTGTGTGTGTGTGTGTGTGTGTGTGTGTGTGTGTGTGTGTGTGTGTGTGTTCAGGCCATCCAGAGTCCTGGTGTGGAGCGTGTGCAGGAGAAGGCGTGGTCAGCCGTGGTTCCTCTGGTCGCTAAACTGAAAACCTTCTATGAGTTTTCCCAGAAGCTCGGTGAGAACCTGAACACAACAATCCTGGTGTTGTGATCAGTCCCTCACTCTGGATACAACAACATGTTCCCACCTCTCATAAGCTGCTTGCAGACACACACTCAGCTCTTTAGTGCCACCATCAGGACAGAATTCACACTTGTGCTCAGGAAGTGGTACATTTACACCAAGATCTGCAGCTGGAGCCGTTTTTCATTATATTAGTTTATTCAGTCGAACTGTCCCTTCTGAAGAAATAAGCTGAGATCAGCTCCTGCTCTCTTCATGTCTCTTAAACCCGTTGAGTGGATTTGTGTTTTCTTGTGTCAGAGTCCAGTTTGCAGTGTCTCCTCGACGTCCTCACCAGCTCCGGCTCCACTCCCACTCAACATCTGGAGCAGAAACAGGCCCTGGCTCGTCAGTTCGCTCACATCATGCACTTCACGCTGCGTTTCGACGAGCTCAAGGTCGGCCCCTGTGACCCCCACCCCCCACCCCACACCCCAACTTCACACCATCCCACATCCCACATCCTCTGCTGTCTCTGTTTCAGATGACCAACCCTGCCATCCAGAACGACTTCAGCTACTACCGCCGAACCATCAGCCGCATGCGAATCAACAACCTGTCGGTGAGACGCACGCAAAGGTTCAGCTTCATCATCATCGTACAACTCAGGACATGTAGAAATAGATCAAGAATGTTACACGAGAGATTTAACAATGAACTAGAATGAAAGATGCTGCATTTGTTCACGTTGGTCTGGATATCTTATCTTATCGCCTTGACTGGGTTTCCATGGCAACTTTCTCAGGGCGAAGCCAGTAACGAGGTCAACAACGAACTGGCCAATCGGATGTCTCTGTTTTACGCCTGCGCCACGCCGATGCTGAAGACGCTAAGTGACGCCACGTCAAAGTTCGTGTCAGACGTGAGTCCGTTCATCGATTCATTTCTCTTTCATTATATCTTTATGTCTATATTTAGGTCTTTATGACATGTTTATTCTGTTATATACATAATATTTCTATTCTATTTATTTAGTCTTTTATTTTTTGGATGTATTATTTGTCTTTATTTCGTATTATTATTTAAAATTCATGTTAAGCTATTTTATATTTGTACTCACCTATGTTTTAGAAGAAAATATTGTAGTTTGTATTTATCGTCACTGGATGAATTGTAAATATATATTTTACCCAAACTAAATAATGATGTTAAGGGTTAAATAAACATATATAAGCATAAATGGGTTTGAATCATTTAGCATTAAAATTAGGAATAAATAAAATATTAAGAGATTTAACATTTCTTACTCAGTAATGAATTTATGTTGGAAGTTACTGCATCTGGATGTAACTGCAGTATCCTGTACTTATACACACACCATAATGGTTTGTGAATATGAACTCTGGCTGAAACTTTTTTTTTCTGCTGCAGAATCCAGATGTTCCACTCGAAAACACGACAGACTGTCTGAGTACGATGGCCAGTGTCTGTAAAGTGATGCTGGAAACACCGTGAGTCTTGAACATGATCCTGAACGCATCACCAGCATCATCCCACAGCCTGACTGTGTGTGTGTGTGTGTGTGTGTGTGTGTGTGTGTGTGTGTGTGTGTGTGTGTGTGTGTGTGTGTGTGTGTGTGTGTGTGTGTGTGTGTGTGTGTGTGTGTAGGGAGTATCGCAGTCGTTTCACCAGCGAGGAGACGGTGTTGTTCTGCCTCCGTGTGATGGTCGGCGTCATCATCCTGTACGACCACGTTCACCCGGCCGGAGCTTTCGTTAAGACGGCCAACATAGACGTACGTTCACGAGACACACGATCACACCACCCACTGTAAACAAAGATCCAAAAGAGAATATTATTTATCGCCCCCCGGTGGCTGGCTGCAGTATAGCTCATAAGCCCCTCCTCCTCCATGTTAGCAGATGGGACATGGACCAAACTAAAGAATCTAAGTAGACGTTAAATAAATGTTTGTAAAGATGTTTCTGTCGTTTCAGGTCGTTCTTCTCTCTCTGATGTTTGTTCAAGTGTTTCTGATCAGTTTGGTTTTTATTAGTTATTTGATGATATAAAAACAGGCTGAGACGTGATGATTGACAGCTGAGACTGACTCCTGATTGGTCAAGAGTGTGTATGGGCGGGACCTGGAGACCACCGCTCCGCTCTGCGATCACACTGAACAGACTCGGCCTTAACGTGTGATTTCTTTTAATGACATGTGTTTCACTCTGTCTCCGTGGTGATGTTCAGATGAAAGGCAGCATCAGAGTGTTGAAGGAGCAGCCGCCCAGCAGCGTGGAGGGATTACTCAACGCTCTCAGGTCTGTAAAGCTCACAAACACGAAAGAGACACAGAATCATATCTGTAGTTAATGTCGAGCGTCTGAGGCGGCAGACAGATTTAATACGGTTTTGTTTTAAAGAGACGTTTCACAATGAAAACGACCTCCGTCCAGATGAGTGTTTTTGCTCCATATCAGAAAGAACCTCCGTCCACCCCTGAAAACACACATCACATGACCATTCACCTCCACTGGTCATGTGATGTAAACAGGAAGGGAGAATAGATTGAGCAGCAATCCTTAAGGTGCATAGTATAAATAGAAAAATTTAAAAGAAAACTAAAAAGGAGCGACGACGAGGTGGAACTGTTACCGACAGGAAGTGTTAGCAACGCTGTGTTCACCGCTGGAAGTCGAGTCATGTGACTGATGAGAACCAATCAGGAGGAGAGCGTCTGCATCCTCGTTTACTAAAGTCTCCGTTTCTGTTCAGACTGAAACACAAACCCAGAGTTTTCAAACTAAGACGTATGTTACTTGCACAAGTCTCTGGTTTAGAGGCTGGTAAAGTCCAGCAGGCGTAACCATAGAAACAGTGATGAGTTTTGAAACTAAAAGGTTTCAGTGTGGGCGGAGCCTTTGGAGACGGACTTTCATCACCCACCTTATCCTCCTGCAGGTACACGACCAAGCATCTGAATGACGAGACTACCTCCAAGCAAATCAGAAACATGTTGCTGCCAAATTAACTCAACTCGAGAGTTTTGGTCCGAATTTCAAAAGAACTACTGAACAAACCTTTATCTAAAGTTTCTCTGTTTAACCTCATTTGATTTTACTCTCATTTATATAAAAAACTTTTGTTCTGGTAAAAATCAGCTGCATCACATCAGATTTACAACAAATACAATGTGTTCACCGGGAATGTTTATTAAACCTGTCATTAGTGCAGTGGATGTTTTGTCTTTGTTGTCATCAGTTTACAGTAAACTGATCGTTCGATCCCTGGAGTGCAGAGAGAAAACGCACGTTTTCAGCCTCTTGTGGCCAAAATGAGTATTACAAAGACAAACACTGACAAAAATACAGTACGTGAAAACATTTATTTCCTCCAAATGTTTTCCTCAACACATGTTGTTTGTCGACTGGTTGTTTCTCCTGAAGTGACGTCGACTTGGCGTTAGCAGATATGTTTTCACGTGTTGTTTGTTTGAACCCAGAAACTTCGAATTGGTTCTTTTCCTATTCAACAGAGAATCTAATCTTGCATTGTTTCATTTATGAATCTAACACAAAAATCGATGTGCGGCTTGTTTTTTGTCTCAAGTCAGAATCGGACTCAGTTTTCAGTTCAGTGAAGCACGAATGTGTCAGAACTTTCCATAGAAACCTTCAGGTGTGAAGAATGTCTTCATCTGTAAACAAACGTAAATCGCAGTCGAACTCACTGTAACCACGGCAACATTTTACTTCCTGTTTCTGTCAAAGTTTCTGTGACATTTTCCAAAATACAAGCTTTTATTTGTTTTGTTAGTTGTTTTTTGGGAGCGTAGTAACATGCTAACGGGAACAGTTGAGTTAGCGAACAGAAGGAGAACCACTGTGACGACGCGGTACTGAACGAGGGAAGCCTCAGACTGATGTGATGACTGCTGACTGGAACCTTTCACAAACTGTTTTATTTTGCCTCGTGTGTTGCCGCTGCCATTTTGAATGATGTTTGTGTGTCGGCGAAATAAAGTCAAGATTTTTAAGAAAAGCCTTTGTTTGTTTGTTCTGGAGTCACAAGACGTTATTCTGAGACAGTGGTGCAGCCTTTTCACTACTTTATCTACTTCCAGGTGAGTCCCACTCAATCTCTTCCCCGCGAACATGCAGACACACATACTGTACGCTCCCACGTGCACTTACACCGTCACTACATCTTTTACTGAAGGATCAACGTGTTCTTTACCTTTCATGTTGTTTCAAATAAACAATATAACTACATAAAGTCAATTTCCTTTATTTCATTTATAATACTTTGTGTTTTATCAGCTGTTAGCAAACTTCCTTAGATAACATTTAACTTGACTCATGTTGACTGGTGTGGTGTGTGACATTCTTTAAATAGAATTCAAAGGTCTTCCTTCTCGGGTCGGGATGGACTGCCCTGTATAACTATGTTCCGTCTGTGTGACCCTTGATTAGAGGTTTATTCTGAATGGGGCTCTTAGAGTTCACTCTGATGTTGTTCCTGGAGTCTTTGGAATGACCCTGATGTGGGATCTGCTTCTCTGTAAATACAAATACAAAGTTACCCTCACTTAAACTATGTAGGTAAATCAATGAATGTGTTTCACACTCTTCTCACAGCAAATCAACAGCGAACTCTTTGTGTTTATTGGAGCAGCTGCTGAGTCTACGAGCTTGTATCGCTCAAAGAGCAGAACACATCATCGACTCAACTCACTGACAAAACAATAAAAGGTTCTGCTGTGAACCGGGAGTACCACAGGGTATTCAAGGTATAGTATATAAATAGGTAGATTTCACAATAAGAGGCAACATATAATTGGTATATGTTATACACATAGAAGTAAAAGTATCCTGTTCATCGTGGTGAGAAGTTGTGGTGTAAAAATAAAAAGCAGAAAGGTTGTTTGATATTATTTTAGATTTTCCCATTGGACGAGATAACTAACATTCCACTCTGGGAACATGTGCTAAGTTTGATTTCTAAAGTTATTTTCCAGTGAGGAGTTGGACACTAGAGGGCAGCAGTATCATTATTATTAACAGCAGTAACTGAATGTCGTACCAGACACTAGAGGGCAGCAAAGGACAAGTTATAATCCTGACTGCAACTAACTGATGACGTTTAACTACTATGACACTTTATAATTATAATGATACAAGAATAATAAACTACAACAACGATATGATGATAACTATGTGAACTGATATAACTCCCGTCATGTTCTGAGGCACGTTCAGTTTCCTTTGTTTAATCTTTAATCTAAACATCGTAAACGAGTGAATTTAAAAGACCATGAAGATGAAATATATACATTTATAAATACATACACACTTATACACATCCAGCTCCATCTTGTTTTCAACAGCAGACATTTGAAGCTTCAACACGAGCAGCGTGTCAGAGACTGAAGTTTCATAACGTTCCCGTCATGATCGTTTCACTGCTGAACTCAGTTTATTATTTTGGTTTCCTCTTTACAAACTCCCCCTCATCAGAAAACCACACGACAGCTTCAGCTGAACCAGCTTCCGCCTCCTCTGTGGGCCGCAGGGGCTGATGGGAGGTTCGAGGACCCATCTGACCTCGTCCTCGTTAGAGCGCCACTTCTCCTCAGGTTCACCCGAGGAAACACCCTGCACAACATGCTTCTCCTCCCAGCGGCTGCTCTGTGCTGCCTGTGTTCAGGTGAGTGTTTCCAGCCAATCAGGGGCTAACACGCTCCACCTCACCGCCACTCTCACCTCCGTCCATCTGTCTGTCTACAGCGCTGGTTGCCATGGCAGCAGGGCCGACTCAGGACCAGTTGTCTTTGACCATGAGAGTTGGTGACCGGGCCTCGTTCAGCTGTGGAGGAACTGATCAGTGTGGCTACATATACTGGTTTCAGAAGAAAGACACAGGAACGTTCAGACTGATTCTTGATATTGATACAAGAAGTGGTGATATTGATAAGCGTTACAATCATCCTCAGAAAGACGACTTCACAGCTGAGAGAGAACAGAACAGCTGGGAGTTGAAGATAAAGAAAGTTAAACCCTCTCATGCAGCCACGTACTACTGCGCCTGTCGGAAGTCTGGAACCCACAGTGAGAAATGATGTGTGCAGCCTGAACAAAAACCAGCATGAGGATCAGTGGAAGAGAGAAGTAAACCACAGCGTCACATGTCTCACCTCCATCCGACAGCTGTTCTCCACCTTTCTATTCTAAAGACTCATACGTTCAGCGACGTTTCCTCAGGTTTGCTGTCGTTCCACAGACAAACCTTTTCCATCGCCGCCCTTTAAAGGCCCAATCAGAGCAGGCGTCTCGTCTCCAACTGGTTCTTTCTGTTTGGACGGCCAGAGGAATCGGGCCTGGAACAGAACTCTGACAGTTCAACCCTCACACCAACACTTTGCTGATCCAGAAGAAAGAAGCGCTAACGTTCGGGGCTCAGGTGGAAAAGGAGAGGACAAAGAAGAACTAGAGTCACTGAGCTGTGGTCGTAGTCCTCCACCAACCAGGGCAGTTTCAGTCCCTCCAGCTGGGACATGGGACACTCACATTAATATGAGGTCACTGGGACCTTTGACCTCTGGAGTCTAATAATTGAATCTTTGAGTCCAAGTGATAACTGGTTCAAATATGAAGAAACTCTCTAAAGACATGCTTGATGGAAACGTGTTAAAGAGGACAAACACATGTTCTGTGAGGCCACAGTGACCTTGACCTTTGACCTTTGACCACCAGGTTCTAATCAGGTCGTCCCTGAGTCCAAGTGAAGGTTTGTAGCAGATTTGAAGAAACTCCGTCAAGGTGTTTGTGAGATATCGTGTTCACAAGACTGGGACGGACAATCTGAAACAAGGAGAAGAGAAAAGTTACTAAATTCATGAAATCGTGTGAAACGTGAAAATCATCAGGAGCAACAACGCTAACGTTTTATATCGTAGTAATGATGTTTCATAATGAACTCAGTGTCAGTTATAGCACATGATGACAAACGATTGGTTAATCCTGATAAGCTGCATCTGTCATCTTATTGGTCGCTACACTTTATGATGTCATTTTATGACATCATCATGACATCATCATGACATCGTATACCCTTTACCCGCCAATAAACCGAACCTGCTAATATTTGCTTATAATCACTAAACACAAGGACCAGCTGAGTTCTGAAAGTATTGGACAAAATCAAAGTTTGACCTGATGGTGGCGCTACATGAAAAGTCCGAGGCTCATCAGAGTTAGTGCGGTTCATCCTGAGGGGAACATGAATGTTGTGCTGGCGTGAACATGAGAGAAACACCGTTGAGCTCAGACGGTTTTTGTCTGAGTCTCTTTCACTGTGGATGTTCATCTTCGGCTCAGGAACCAAATTGTTCGTAACTGGTAAGAAACACTTTTCTTTCCCTTCACTGGTTCCACTGTTGAAAATGTGATGAAAAGAGTTTGAACCATGTTTGATTTTTCCTCGTTAGGACAAACTTCCTCTTACAGACTTTCTGAAATGAACAAACGTGTGACAGTGAAATGTCGCTGCACATCAGACAAATCCTCTTTTTCTGCTTCAGGTTTGTTCAGAGTCTAAAAAGTCTAAAACGTTTTCTGGATTCTCTTCAGCTGCTGCAGAAGGAATCGGAGTTTTCTTTCCTCGCTCCTGAAATAAATTCACTGCTTCACGAGCGTCCGTCGAACCTTCTGCCCCGAGCGCTTTGAGACGGACTCGTTCTCCTTCTTACACCTCAAACGCTTGCTCAACTTTCTGTTTCAAAAATAAGATAAATTAACTAAGTTGTCGTCTCAGGATGAATATTTTAAATTAAATCAGCATTTTCACAATAACATAAAATCGACTTAAATAATTATGAAAGTTGCTTAAAAATACCAGACTGATATTTATGTTTTTAATATAATGCCTGCTGATATATATCAATCTATATATTTTACTAACTCACGGGAAATACATTTAGTATTTAACGTTAAAGATGTTGTTCTGATGAATGCAATTGCCCTTTAATGGTGAATGTGGATTTTTGTGTATAAACAATAATGAGAAATATATTTGGAATAAATTAAAGATAAATAGGTTTGTCAATAGTCAAATGTTTTTCATTATATCCCAAATATTTGTCTTATGATAATATTCTTAATATGACTTAAATATTTCTTGTACCACAACTTATATTTGGTTTGATGTAGAATTTGTTAGAAGTTATGAGGGAACATTTCAGTGTAAATACATCATCATGCAATTATAAATATTTAGTACTCAACCGACATAAAATAGATATTTTTATACGTATATATGAATACGTATAAACAAATCGTATATATCTGTCTCAGTATAAAAGATAGTTACACCTTCACACTTTGTAATAAACAACAAATGATGTGACCATTAATGTTTTGTGTGTATTAGCAACACAATCCTGTAATATTGATATCTTTCATTGTATTTTAAATGATAGAACATGTACACACATTGACAATATGATAGAAATAGTGATAAATATATGAATCTATGATGAAATGAAGTTGAAAGGCTGTGACTGTCGCTCTGATGATACATGTGATGTATAACGATGCCGTGCAGCAGCTGAATCTATCTGTGAAGTATCGATGAGCTGTTTCCAGGATCAGACTGTGAAGTGCAGAGCTGCTGTTCATGTGCATGTGTGTTGTCAAACGTCAGATACGCCGGTGGTGAAGCCCGTGGTGAGCGTGTACCCGGCAGCATCCAAAGACGCCCTGGACAGGAAGAGCTCCCTGCTGTGTGTGGCCTCGAACATGTCTCCTCCTCTGGTCCAGTTCTCCTGGACAAGACAGAGGGAGGGTGAGAAGCCGTCCCCTGCAGAGGGAGAGCAGCTGGAGCTCAGAGAGGAAGGACGCACCGCCTCCATCATGGTGGTCGACCGGGACGCTTCCTACACGTACACATACAGCTGCCACGTCAGGCATGAGGATGTCACAGTGGAGGCCCCGGCAGAGCAAGGTGAAGGAGGTTTGGTGACTGTGGTGAGCTTCATGTGTCTGTGTCTTTATTCCAGAGCGTGGACTTTCACTTTGAGAGCAGGACTTATTGATTTCACATTTTGTAAAGCTTTCGTTCAAACCCCTGCACTTGCACTCAAATAGCCTCTGCTTGTGCTCAAACTGAGGCCAAAACCAGGATCTCAGCTTCAGCTTCACTTCTGACAGGAAGCCGGTGTCGTCATGAAGCCGCGGAGGGCCTGCGTACGTGAACCTGGTTAAATTAGCCGCCCGTCCGGCACGCTCACAGATGTGGACACTAACGCACTTACAACGAGGACGGGACAATTTCATTTGTCAATATTACACCTGGAATTCTATTGGTCGGGAAATTTTGACAGATTTGTTGCAAATAACAATCTGAGAGCAGAAGTTTCACGTGCACAGAAGCAACGTGAACACGAGGAGAAGCTGAAGCTGGAGCTGTCATAGCCACAAAATATCTGAGCACAAGCAACTAAATATCTGAGCACAAGCAACTAAATATCTGAGCACAAGCAACTAAATATCTGAGCACAAGCAATTAAATATCTGAGCACAAGCAACTAAATATCTGAGCACAAGCAGGGTCAGTCTGAGAGTGAATGTGGGGTTTTGAGTGAAAGCATTATAAAATCTGAACATGAAAGATAAGATGAGCTAAGTTCTGCCTTCAAACTAAAAGACCAAGCTCTGAAAAACTCATGTGGAGACTGAGCCTGACTTCTTGAATTCTTTCAGTGGTTTGTGCACTTCCAGCACCGACGACTCCAGCACCGACGACTCAAATACTGACGACTCCAGCACAGACGACTCCAGCACAGACGACTCCAGCACCGATGACTCCAGCACAGACGACTCCAGCACAGACGACTCCAGCACCGATGACTCAAATACTGACGACTCCAGCACAGACGACTCCAGCACAGACGACTCCAGCACCGATGACTCCAGCACAGACGCCTCCAGCACAGACGACTCCAGCACCGACGACTCCAGCACAGACGACTCCAGCACCGATGACTCAAATACTGACGACTCCAGCACAGACGACTCCAGCACAGACGACTCCAGCACCGATGACTCAAATACTGACGACTCCAGCACAGACGACTCCAGCACCGACGACTCCAGCACAGACGACTCCAGCACAGACGACTCCAGCACAGACGACTCCAGCACAGACGACTCCAGCACCGATGACTCAAATACTGACGACTCCAGCACCGACGCCTCCATCACAGACGACTCCAGCACAGACGACTCCAGCACAGACGACTCCAGCACAGACGACTCCAGCACCGATGACTCAAATACTGACGACTCCAGCACAGACGACTCCAGCACAGACGACTCCAGCACCGACGACTGAAATACTGACGACTCCATCACAGACGACTCCAGCACCGACGGCTCCAGCACAGACGACTCCAGCACAGACGGCTCCAGCGGCCTGGGCCTGGTCTGAGCGGCAGGTGAAGCTGCTGTGTCTGCTCTACACGCTGCTGATGGTGAAGAGTCTGGTTTACTGCTGTGGACTCGCTCTGATCCACATCCTGAGAAACAGGGAGCGTCCGGCCGCTGCACAACAAGAAAACAAATGGTTTACATACAAAGTACAAAAATAGCACAACCGTAATATAATGATAAATACATATTGTTTGATACATACATGTATTTACTAACAGTGAAGCATGTTCAGTATTTTATCCTCGTGGACAGAAATTAATAACTGAATGAACTTATTTACTAGTGATTTATACAAAAGTAAGAATTTCTTCTGTTGAAACTATGATTTCCAGTTGATAAAAGTAAAATCCAGATAATGATATAAAGTAAAAAAATATTTTTAAAGTAAAAACATGTTTTTCCTGATAAAAACAGACGTATTGTTTATCACTGTATTTCAGTACGATTGAGATCAACTGTTAACACTTTGCAGTTGAACATTAATATGTTATAAATTCACAGTTTAGTTATTGTAGTTATTCTGCTAATACCCTGATTTGACTCATTGATATTTGTCGGCTGCAGAGGAACTAAAGTTGAACTTCACAAACTTTAAACGGATGAAAAACAAATCAGGAGTCGTGTCCAGATGTGATCCAGGCAGAAATATCCAGATGTTTGAGGACAAAGATTTTCATTTTGAAAATGTGTGTGACTGTAACTGAACCAACAACTAAACCAACGTAAATAAAAATGCGATGACGTCACGTGAACTAAACCACGTTGGTCTCTGCACATGAAGGTTTGTCTGGAAACTGGGACAGAAATTCATCATGGTTCTGCTTTTCTCTTTTTAACAATCAGGTTTTATCATTATCATGAGGACAAAGTTGTTGACTTGTGTGACGCTGTGTGTGTGTGTTGCTGAGCGGGCGTCAGGAGTGTGTTCAGCAGCAGATATCAATCTGTTCTCGTGGTTTTAAAAACAGCAGTCGACAGTTGAGCTGTGTGGTTTCTATCGAGGGTTTGAACTTCAACAACACGTCGACAGTTACAACCTTCAGACCGTGAGAAACAACTTCCACTCAGAGACAAATCAGCTCTGATCACATATTAATAACAGTTACACAACAGAAAACCTGTTATATTTCTGTCTTTAAAACTGTTTTGATCCTGTTGTTGTTGTTGTGACGTCCCTTTCATTCCTTACATTAACACAGTGGTACATTTATTTGTTATAATGGTTTTATATGAAGCTGAAATAAAAACGTTGATTTATTCTTTGAATAAAACAAACTGTGAAACGTCTCATTGCATGTTTTCTACTGTGCACTTGATTTTTCTGTTTTCAATTATTATTGATTCTAAATAAAGTGGATTAAAACAAAGTTAAAAGGTGGAGACATTTGTTTTTCACTGAGACGATGATTTCATGTGATTCCTCTTTTCGGACGTTGTATTTTACTATCGGGTCTTGGATTTGTTTTCCATGATTCCACAAATGTAAGTTCAAGATTCAAGATTCAAGAGTTTATTGTCATATGCACAACGATAACATTAAACAGTCGCTTGCAATGAAATGCTTGGGTCACAGGCTCTCTTATAACAATGCTCAATCAAAATTTAAAATTTAAAATAAAATATACATATCTAAAATATATATATACACCTAAAGAAAAAGAAAAACAATAGTGCAAATATGCAATAGTGCAAATATGCTAAGGTGCAGAGTTATGACAGATTGGAGGAGTTTAAAAGTCTTATGGCCTGGGGGATGAAACTGTCTCTGAGCCTGGTGGGGGGGCCCGATGCTGCGGTACCGTCGGCCAGACGGCAGCAGGCAGAACAGTTTATGGCTGGGGTGATAGGGATCTTTAATGATCCGGTTGGCCTTCTTCCTACACCGCTGGGTGTAGAGGTCCTCCATGGATGGTAGCTCCGTCCTGGGGATGTGCTGGGCAGACTGCACCACCCTCTGTAAAGCCTTACGGTTCAGGGCGGTGCAGCTGCCGTACCAGGCGGTGATGCAGCCAGTCAGGATGCTCTCTATGGTGCACCTGTAGAAGTTGCAGAGAATCCTGGCATCCATGTTGAGCCTCCGCAGCCTGCGGAGGAAGAAGAGCCGCTGTCTGGCCGTCTTCCTGATGGAGTCTGTGTGATGGGTCCAGGTCAGGTCATCACTGATGTGAACCCCGAGGAACCTGAAGCTGCTGACTCGCTCCACCGTAGTCCCGTTGATGGAGAGGGGGGCGTGTTCTACTCCTTGTCTCTTCCTGTAGTCCACGATCAGCTCCTTTGTTTTGCTGACGTTGAGATGGAGGTTGTTGTCCTGGCACCAAGATGTCAGGGCTCTGACCTCCTCTCTGTAGGCCTTCTCATCGTCGCCGGTGATCAGGCCTATGACGGTTGTGTCATCAGCAAACTTAATGATGGTGTTGGAGCTGTGGGTGGCCACGCAGTCATGCGTGAACAGGGAGGACAGGAGAGGACTGAGCACACAGCCCTGGGGGGCACCGGTGTTAAGAGTCAGGGTGGAGGATGTGGTGCTGCCTATCCGCACCGCCTGTGGTCTGCCCGTCAGGAAGTTCAGAATCCAGTCACGGAGGGCGATGTTGAGCCCAAGGTCTCTGAGCTTGGTGACGAGCTTCAGAGGCACGATGGTGTTGAATGCTGAACTGTAGTCAATGAACAGCATTCTCACATATGTGTCCCTCTGGTCCAGGTGGGAGAGGGCAGTGTGAAGGGTGAGGGAGATGGCATCTGCAGTCGACCTATTTGGCCTGTAGGCAAACTGAAGAGGGTCCAGAGAGTCAGGGAGGGAGGAGGTGATGAAGGTTGGACTAGCCGCTCAAAACACTTCATGATGGTGGAGGTGAGTGCTACTGGGCGGTAGTCGTTCAGGCAGAGGGTTTTTGTTTTTTTGGGAACAGGGACAATGATGGTCTCCTTGAAACATGCGGGGACTACAGACTGGAGCAGTGACAGGTTGAAGATGTCTGTGAACACATCTGCCAGCTGATCTGCACACACCTTGAGAGCTCGGCCTGGAATGCCATCAGGTCCAGGTGCCTTGCGTGTGTTGATCCGGTTAAGTGATCTCCACACATCTGCCCTGGATATTACAGGGGGCAGCGGTCCTCCTGGGCCTCTTGGATCTCCACAGCCGGGGAGTTGCTCTCAAAGCATAGAAGGTGTTCAGATCCTCTGGGAGAGATGCAGACACTACATCCGCACTGCTGGTCTTTGCTTTGTAGTCAGAGATGGTTTTGAGTCCAGCCCACATGTCCCTTGTGTTGGAGCCCTCGTAGTGAGACTCCACCTTGTCCCTGTAATGTCTCTTGGCACTGCTAATAGCACTCCGGAGCGCGTACCTGGACTTCCTGTACTCCTCCAGATCCCCTGAGATGTAGGCATCAGTCCGTGCTTTGAGTTTTGCATGGACGTCACCATTAATCCAGGGCTTCTGGTTTGGGAATGTTCGTACAGTAATCCTGGGTACGACGTCATCGATGCATTTGCTGATGTCGCAGATGACCGCGTCCGTGTACGTGTTGATGTTGTCATCCTGGAACACGCACCACTCCGTCATGCTGAAGCAGTCCCGTAGAGCCGAGTCTGATTGGTCGGTCCACCGCTGAATGGTCCGAGTCACCGGTCTGTCACGTTTGAGTTTCTGCCTATAGGAAGGCAGCAGCAGAACTGAGACGTGATCCGATTTGCCGAATGGGGGGCGGGGGAGGGCCTTATACGCATCCCGGAAGGGAGTGTAAACATCGATTCTTTCTTCCATTTGATTTTCTGAATGTATAATTTATACGTGGCAGTTTGTGACCATCCTTCTGTTTTAACACTGTATGTTGAGCTTCTATGTTGACAGTCTGAAATAAAGATGTTAAAACAAATGAATGAATTAAAAGTTTCCACTCTTAAAGAATAAAAACTTCACGAGGGAGAAAACCACAGAAGAAGACCAACAATCATTTCCTGTCGAGTGCGGAGTTGGCTGTTGCACATGTGCTCGCAGAGGTCCGCCATCTTGTCTGCAGGCAGGTACTCAGGTTCAGCTCCTTTTGATGAACACACGCAGTCCTGCAGAATCCATCTGACATCCAGGTCTCACACCTGAACTGAGCAAATGATGCCTGTGTGTGTGTGTGTGTGTGTGTGTGTGTGTGTGTGTGTGTGTGTGTGTGTGTGTGTGTGTGTGTGTGTGTGTGTGTGCGTGTGTGTGTGTATGTGTGTGTGTGTGGAGGACGAAGGTCACTCTGGATTTAATCACGTGAGTTCTCTGCAGCCGGGCTGTGAGGAGTGTGTGAGACTCATGGAGGTGGAAACCAAAGAGCTGATCTCATCCAGGAACACACTCCTGATAAATTCTGACCTTTGACCTTCACTGGATCAGCTGCAGAAACTGTCCATCGTCCTCAGTGTCTCTGCGCTGTCCTCAGTGTCTCTGAGCTGTCCTCAGTGTCTCTGAGCTGTCCTCAGTGTCTCTGAGCTGTCCTCAGTGTCTCTGGGCTGTCCTCAGTGTCTCTGGGCTGTCCTCAGTGTCTCTGAGCTGTCCTCAGTGTCTCTGAGCTGTCCTCAGACTCGTTCACTTCACAGAAAACTGACTTCATTTGGAATAAATCCAAACACACTGGATCTGCTGAGGAAGTTTAATGATCGATGTGTGAGATCAAACTCTGCAAATGGTGAATAAGAAGTATTTGATCTTTCATCGCGGTCGAGTGGAAATCTGAACATCAGGAGAAAACTGGAATGACACAATGAGAAATGTGTCACGTTGAAAGAGCACTTGTATTAGAACTTGAGTGTTTCTGTGATCGTCCCTGAAAAGACAGAGACTGAACATGAACACGGAGGTTTGTGGACTTTCAGGAGGAAAACGGCTCCAGTGACTCTTGTTCAGTGATTTCATGGATTCCATTTCATTTAGACAGTTTCTCTTTGGACACGTATATAAATAAGTAGATTTCACAATAAGAGGCAACATATAATTGGTATGTGTTATACACATAGAAGTAAAAGTATTCTGCTCATCATGGTGAGAAGTTGTGTAAAAATATAAAAAATCTTTCAAACTAGTAAAAAGCAGAAAAGTTGTTTGATATTATTTTAGATTCTCCCATTGGACGAGATAACTAACATTCCACTCTGGGAACATGTGCTAAGTTTGATTTCTAAAGTTATTTTCCAGTGAGGAGTTGGACACTAGAGGGCAGCAGTATCATTATTATTAACAGCAGTAACTGAATGTCGTACCAGACACTAGAGGGCAGCAAAGGACAAGTTATAATCCTGACTGCAACTAACTGATGACGTTTAACTACTATGACACTTTATAATTATAATGATACAATAATAATAAACTACAACAACGATATGATGATAACTATGTGAACTGATATAACTCCCGTCATGTTCTGAGGCACGTTCAGTTGCCTTTGTTTAATCTTTAATCTAAACATCGTAAACGAGTGAATTTAAAAGACTATGAAGATGAAATATATACATTTATAAATACATACACACTTATACACATCCAGCTCCATCTTGTTTTCAACAGCAGACATTTGAAGCTTCAACACGAGCAGCGTGTCAGAGACTGAAGTTTCATAACGTTCCCGTCATGATCGTTTCACTGCTGAACTCAGTTTATTATTTTGGTTTCCTCTTTACAAACTCCCCCTCATCAGAAAACCACACGACAGCTTCAGCTGAACCAGCTTCCGCCTCCTCTGTGGGCCGCAGGGGCTGATGGGAGGTTCGAGGACCCATCTGACCTCGTCCTCGTTAGAGCGCCACTTCTCCTCAGGTTCACCCGAGGAAACACCCTGCACAACATGCTTCTCCTCCCAGCGGCTGCTCTGTGCTGCCTGTGTTCAGGTGAGTGTTTCCAGCCAATCAGGGGCTAACACGCTCCACCTCACCGCCACTCTCACCTCCGTCCATCTGTCTGTCTACAGCGCTGGTTGCCATGGCAGCAGGGCCGACTCAGGACCAGTTGTCTTTGACCAGGAGAGTTGGTGACCGGGCCTCGTTCAGCTGTGGAGGAACTGATCAGTGTGGCTACATATTCTGGTTTCAGAAGAAAGACACAGGAACGTTCAGACCGATTCTTGATATTAGTAGAAGTGGTGATATTGATAAGCGTTACAATCATCCTCAGAAAGACGACTTCACAGCTGAGAGAGAACAGAACAGCTGTGAGTTGAAGATAAAGAAAGTTAAACCCTCTCATGCAGCCACGTACTACTGCCTCTGTTGGGACTTTGGAACCCACAGTGAGAAATGATGTGTGCAGCCTGAACAAAAACCAGCATGAGGATCAGTGGAAGAGAGAAGTAAACCACAGCGTCACATGTCTCACCTCCATCCGACAGCTGTTCTCCACCTTTCTATTCTAAAGACTCATACGTTCAGCGACGTTTCCTCAGGTTTGCTGTCGTTCCACAGACAAACCTTTTCCATCGCCGCCCTTTAAAGGCCCAATCAGAGCAGGCGTCTCGTCTCCAACTGGTTCTTTCTGTTTGGACGGCCAGAGGAATCGGGCCTGGAACAGAACTCTGACAGTTCAACCCTCACACCAACACTTTGCTGATCCAGAAGAAAGAAGCGCTAACGTTCGGGGCTCAGGTGGAAAAGGAGAGGACAAAGAAGAACTAGAGTCACTGAGCTGTGGTCGTAGTCCTCCACCAACCAGGGCAGTTTCAGTCCCTCCAGCTGGGACATGGGACACTCACATTAATATGAGGTCACTGGGACCTTTGACCTCTGGAGTCTAATAATTGAATCTTTGAGTCCAAGTGATAACTGGTTCAAATATGAAGAAACTCTCTAAAGACATGCTTGATGGAAACGTGTTAAAGAGGACAAACACATGTTCTGTGAGGCCACAGTGACCTTGACCTTTGACCTTTGACCACCAGTTTCTAATCAGGTCGTCCCTGAGTCCAAGTGAAGGTTTGTAGCAGATTTGAAGAAACTCCGTCAAGGTGTTTGTGAGATATCGTGTTCACAAGACTGGGACGGACAATCTGAAACAAGAAGAAGAGAAAAGTTACTAAATTCATGAAATCGTGTGAAACGTGAAAATCATCAGGAGCAACAACGCTAACGTTTTATATCGTAGTAATGATGTTTCATAATGAACTCAGCGTCAGTTATAGCACATGATGACAAACGATTGGTTAATCCTGATAAGCTGCGTCTGTCATCCTATTGGTCACTACACTTTATGATGTCATTTTATGACATCATCATGACATCATCATGACATCGTATACCCTTTACCCGCCAATAAACCGAACCTGCTAATATTTGCTTATAATCACTAAACACAAAGACCAGCTGAGTTCTGAAAGTATTGGACAAAATCAAAGTTTGACCTGATGGTGGCGCTACATGAAAAGTCCGAGGCTCATCAGAGTTAGTGCGGTTCATCCTGAGGGGAACATGAATGTTGTGCTGGCGTGAACATGAGAGAAACACCGTTGAGCTCAGACGGTTTTTGTCTGAGTCTCTTTCACTGTGGATGTTCATCTTCGGCTCAGGAACCAAATTGTTCGTAACTGGTAAGAAACACTTTTCTTTCCCTTCACTGGTTCCACTGTTGAAAATGTGATGAAAAGAGTTTGAACCATGTTTGATTTTTCCTCGTTAGGACAAACTTCCTCTTACAGACTTTCTGAAATGAACAAACGTGTGACAGTGAAATGTCGCTGCACATCAGACAAATCCTCTTTTTCTGCTTCAGGTTTGTTCAGAGTCTAAAAAGTCTAAAACGTTTTCTGGATTCTCTTCAGCTGCTGCAGAAGGAATCGGAGTTTTCTTTCCTCGCTCCTGAAATAAATTCACTGCTTCACGAGCGTCCGTCGAACCTTCTGCCCCGAGCGCTTTGAGACGGACTCGTTCTCCTTCTTACACCTCCAACGCTCAACTTTCTGTTTCAAAAATAAGATAAATTAACTAAGTTGTCGTCTCAGGATGAATATTTTAAATTAAATCATCATTTTCACAATAACATAAAATCGACTTAAATAATTATGAAAGTTGCTTAAAAATACCAGACTGATATTTATGTTTTTAATATAATGCCTGCTGATAAATATCAATCTATATATTTTACTAACTCACGGGAAATACATTTAGTATTTAACGTTAAAGATGTTGTTCTGATGAATGCAATTGCCCTTTAATGGTGAATGTGGATTTTTGTGTATAAACAATAATGAGAAATATATTTGGAATAAATTAAAGATAAATAGGTTTGTCAATAGACAAATGTTTTTTCATTATATCCCAAATATTTGTCTTATGATAATATTCTTAATATGACTTTAATATTTCTTGTACCACAACTTATATTTGGTTTGATGTAGAATTTGTTAGAAGTTATGAGGGAACATTTCAGTGTAAATACATCATCATGCAATTATAAATATTTAGTACTCAACCGACATAAAATAGATATTTGTATACGTATATATGAATATGTATAAACAAATCGTATATATCTGTCTCAGTATAAAAGATAGTTACACCTTCACACTTTGTAATAAACAACAAATGATGTGACCATTAATGTTTTGTGTGTATTAGCAACACAATCCTGTAATATTGATATCTTTCATTGTATTTTAAATGATAGAACATGTACACACATTGACAATATGATAGAAATAGTGATAAATATATGAATCTATGATGAAATGAAGTTGAAAGGCTGTGACTGTCGCTCTGATGATACATGTGATGTATAACGATGCCGTGCAGCAGCTGAATCTATCTGTGAAGTATCGATGAGCTGTTTCCAGGATCAGACTGTGAAGTGCAGAGCTGCTGTTCATGTGCATGTGTGTTGTCAAACGTCAGATACGCCGGTGGTGAAGCCCGTGGTGAGCGTGTACCCGGCAGCATCCAAAGACGCCCTGGACAGGAAGAGCTCCCTGCTGTGTGTGGCCTCGAACATGTCTCCTCCTCTGGTCCAGTTCTCCTGGACAAGACAGAGGGAGGGTGAGAAGCCGTCCCCTGCAGAGGGAGAGCAGCTGGAGCTCAGAGAGGAAGGACGCACCGCCTCCATCATGGTGGTCGACCGGGACGCTTCCTACACGTACAACTACAGCTGCCACGTCAGGCATGAGGATGTCACAGTGGAGGCCCCGGCAGAGCAAGGTGAAGGAGGTTTGGTGACTGTGGTGAGCTTCATGTGTCTGTGTCTTTATTCCAGAGCGTGGACTTTCACTTTGAGAGCAGGACTTATTGATTTCACATTTTGTAAAGCTTTCGTTCAAACCCCTGCACTTGCACTCAAATAGCCTCTGCTTGTGCTCAAACTGAGGCCAAAACCAGGATCTCAGCTTCAGCTTCACTTCTGACAGGAAGCCGGTGTCGTCTTCGCCGGTGAGAGTGAATGTGGGGTTTTGAGTGAAAGCATTATAAAATCTGAACATGAAAGATAAGATGAGCTAAGTTCTGCCTTCAAACTAAAAGACCAAGCTCTGAAAAACTCATGTGGAGACTGAGCCTGACTTCTTGATTTCTTTCAGAGGTTTGTGCACTTCCAGCACAGACGACTCCAGCACCGACGACTCCAGCACCGACGGCTCCAGCACAGACGGCTCCAGCGGCCTGGGCCTGGTCTGAGCGGCAGGTGAAGCTGCTGTGTCTGCTCTACACGCTGCTGATGGTGAAGAGTCTGGTTTACTGCTGTGGACTCGCTCTGATCCACATCCTGAGAAACAGGGAGCGTCCGGCCGCTGCACACGAGACGACGGAGTTTCCTGCAGCAGCTTCAACTTCTCACTGACTCCTGTTGAGTTCACTCTGCTTCTCTTTTCACTTCAAACATTTGTCTGAACTGTAACTTTGCAAAGTATAAAATAAAGGTTTTTTTATGCTGAAGACATTAAACATCAAAATGAAACACATCTCATCTCCTTTACATCTGATGTGAACTGACTCCTCGTCTTTGTGCATCAATAATAATTCACACTGACGCTCTTTCACATTAACCCTGTGTTGCATGAATTATTACTTAACATGTTAGAAACAGGTTTTAATGTGTTTTATGCTGCACAACAAGAAAACAAATGGTTTACATACAAAGTACAAAAATAACACAACCGTAATATAATGATAAATACATATTGTTTGATACATACATGTATTTACTAACAGTGAAGCATGTTCAGTATTTTATCCTCGTGGACAGAAATTAATAACTGAATGAACTTATTTACTAGTGATTTATACAAAAGTAAGAATTTCTTCTGTTGAAACTATGATTTCCAGTTGATAAAAGTAAAATCCAGATAATGATATAAAGTAAAAAAATATTCTTAAACTAAAAACATGTTTTTCCTGATAAAAACAGACGTATTGTTTATCACTGTATTTCAGTACGATTGAGATCAACTGTTAACACTTTGCAGTTGAACATTAATATGTTATAAATTCACAGTTTAGTTATTGTAGTTATTCTGCTAATACCCTGATTTGACTCATTGATATTTGTCGGCTGCAGAGGAACTAAAGTTGAACTTCACAAACTTTAAACGGATGAAAAACAAATCAGGAGTCGTGTCCAGATGTGATCCAGGCAGAAATATCCAGATGTTTGAGGACAAAGATTTTCATTTTGAAAATGTGTGTGACTGTAACTGAACCAACAACTAAACCAACGTAAATAAAAATGCGATGACGTCACGTGAACTAAACCACGTTGGTCTCTGCACATGAAGGTTTGTCTGGAAACTGGGACAGAAATTCATCATGGTTCTGCTTTTCTCTTTTTAACAATCAGGTTTTATCATTATCATGAGGACAAAGTTGTTGACTTGTGTGACACTGTGTGTGTGTGTTGCTGAGCGGGCGTCAGGAGTGTGTTCAGCAGCAGATATCAATCTGTTCTCGTGGTTTTAAAAACAGCAGTCGACAGTTGAGCTGTGTGGTTTCTGTCGAGGGTTTGAACTTCAACAACACGTCGACAGTTACAACCTTCAGACCGTGAGAAACAACTTCCACTCAGAGACAAATCAGCTCTGATCACATATTAATAACAGTTACACAACAGAAAACCTGTTATATTTCTGTCTTTAAAACTGTTTTGATCCTGTTGTTGTTGTTGTGACGTCCCTTTCATTCGTTACATTAACACAGTGGTACATTTATTTGTTATAATGGTTTTATATGAAGCTCAGCTGAAATAAAAACGTTGATTTATTCTTTGAATAAAACAAACTGTGAAACGTCTCATTGCATTTCTTATTTTGTACTTTTAGAATGAATAATAAACTGGTTCACTTCTCCAAACCAAGTTCCAAAGTGCTTGAGAAAGTAAAATGAACATGAAGACCAACACACCCAGTGTCAAACAGTCCACTCTCACACCCACAGGTGGATTAATACATAGATTATTGATTTATCTTCAGTTCAGTTGTGGGTGGAGGTGGAGCACGTGGATCATGGTGACCAGCAAAGCATCGTAGCTGCACTTTTCCAGAATGTCTTGAAGGTACATTACACTTTACTACTGTTACAATTTATTAATTAGATTAATAAACATATCAATGTTTCCCTAAATGAATGAATCGATGGACTGTCTGTATCTGACGGATGTTTTCTGTTGGGATCAACTGTTTCACACCAAAGTCTGTTAAAGTCTCTGAGGATTAAAACACTCCCACAGCTTCGGTCTCCAGACTCTCCTCGACTTGAACGTCTGTTCTTGCAGTTGTATTTTCTTGTGTGATTTAATTATTCTCTATATTTTACTGTAGTTCACACTGAGCAGACCTTCACTGAAATGTGCTGTAAAAATGCTGGAATAATACTGCCCTCTAGTGGCTGCAGCAGCACACTGCTGTCGTGGCTGTCGTGGATCCAGATGGCCGTCTCTGCAACCTCATCTTTCACTAACGTGGTCGACTGGATGTGGAACGGCCCGCTACACCTGCAGGCCCTCCAGTTCTTCACCAGGGGTTAGGGTTATACAATCAGCCAGCATCTGGCAGTGCTGTTTTCACCTGTTTATCAGAAAGTACGGAGAACAGGTCTGCACTATAACACAACATCCTGTCGGGTGACTTTCCTTTTAATAGGCCCAGTTCCTGTTTCTTTAGCAAAGAGAATTTCGTACGGTTTAAGGCGTTAGCTAAATGTTAGGCACGGTGTTGTCTCAAGTCAAAGACAAGATACTCACCAATGCTCTTCAATGCTGAAAAAGACAAACGTGCTATCGCCGCTTATTTACCCTGGAATTCAGGAGGTAGAGTCGGTCGTCTACTAACCAGAAGGTCGGCGGTTCAATCCCAGTCTCCCTCATTCCGTGCGCTGAAGTGTTCTTGGGCAAGAAAGTGAACCCTAAACTTCCAGCAGTGTGTAAGTCGTGTATAATAGAGAAAGTGCTGCACATAGATGCACTGTATGAAAGTGTGTGTGAATGGGTGAATGGGAAAACTGTGCTGTAGAGGGCTTTGAGTGGTCAAGAACACAAAAGATATATATAGCTCAATTGGGCTCCCTACAAAATCTAAACGAGTCAGCCCTCACGCAAAGTTTATCGACTGTCTGAAATTCGGTAGGCACACATTATCATGCCCAGGCCGCACATAGCTGCGCTAGCCCCCATCCTGCCTGTAGCCACGACATGCACGGGGGTGCAATGGCCCGTTAAACGCTGAATCCAGCTTTAACACTTTTTTGCTTCGTCCGTTAATAATGGGAAAACCACACTGAACCCATGTGTCAGGTTGTTCAGGGCTCTGTTTATCATAATTGGGAATCATGTATTGATATTGGAGAAGTTTGGGAGAATCGTCATTATCCTTTCAATATTTTAGAGATTTTCTTGTGTGTTTATAAAGTTTAGACTGGTTTGGAAAATGTAAAATGATGATTTCAGATATAGCAGCATTGTTCTACATAAACTCACAAGCTCTTAACTTTTGTTAACATAAGCACTTTACTTTTTATATTGGTGGGATATGGTATTTCTGAAGGTTCACCCATTCTACAGCTGTACTTTACAACACACCCTTTTGGTGGCAGGAATCTTTCCCCCTGAACTAAGCTCAGAGCCCCACCTGGTTCCCCGGATCACAGCGGTGAGCGGGCCCTGGTCCTCAGGCCCCCACTTTGAGGTTAGTGTCCCAGACTCGAGCCGTGCACGGTCTTTACCCTCAGCCCTGAGTTCCAGATGTCCTCTCACAGATGTGATCCTGCCGACATCAGCAAAGAGCAACATCAACTCTGGCCTTTCTGAGATTTACTCATAACACATCACGTACATGACATGTGAAAATGGGCAGAGTGAAGGAGGATCAGTGTTGTGTGGACGTGAAGGAGATGGTCATAGCACGGCGGCCAAGCAAAACCACATCTCAGAAGAAATGAGGCACTTGTGTAGCTCCACCAGGATCTACTGATGAGGTCCAACAGGAAAAGACCACCGAGGCCGAGACCGCGGCCTCCGACGACAGAGACGTCCTCCACTTTCCATTGGCCAAACCTCCCGTGCGCAGGACGCGTCGCCCTCGTGGTTGCATTGAAATCAAGACTCAGAAAGTGTTGTGTCATTTTGTTGGTTTCCATCATGAGGACTCACGGATCAGCTGCTCCAGACACGCTCCTCCTCCGCCGAGGTCACTACGCATCCAGCCCCGTACAGCTGACAGGTGTCACTCACCTGAGAGAAGGGGCCAGCTCGTCTTCACCGGAAACACCTTCTGCTCAGCGAGACCCACTCTCACGTGGGGGTTCCGGCCGTCTGACGTCACATGTTAATAGGTCGAGGGCGCCATCTGTCCATCCATCCATCCCTCCCTCCATCCATCCCTCCATCAATCCATCCATCCCTCCATCCCTCCATCCATCCATCCATCCATCCCTCCATCCATCCCTCCATCAATCCATCCATCCCTCCATCCCTCCATCCATCCATCCATCCATCCCTCCATCCATCCCTCCATCCATCCCTCCCTCCATCCATCCCTCCATCAATCCATCCATCCCTCCATCCCTCCATCCCTCCATCAATCCATCCATCCCTCCATCAATCCATCCATCCCTCCATCCATCCATCCATCCATCCCTCCATCAATCCATCCCTCCATCCATCCCTCCATCCATCCCTCCATCCCTCCATCCCTCCATCAATCCATCCCTCCATCAATCCATCCCTCCATCCATCCCTCCATCCATCCCTCCATCCCTCCATCAATCCATCCCTCCATCCCTCCATCCATCCCTCCATCAATCCATCCCTCCATCCATCCCTCCATCAATCCATCCCTCCATCCATCCCTCCATCCATCCCTCCATCCCTCCATCCCTCCATCAATCCATCCCTCCATCAATCCATCCCTCCATCCATCCCTCCATCCATCCCTCCATCCCTCCATCAATCCATCCCTCCATCCCTCCATCCATCCCTCCATCAATCCATCCCTCCATCCATCCCTCCATCAATCCATCCCTCCATCCCTCCATCCCTCCATCCATCCCTCCATCCCTCCATCCCTCCATCAATCCATCCCTCCATCCATCCATCCCTCCATCCCTCCATCCCTCCATCCATCCCTCCATCCCTCCATCCCTCCATCAATCCATCCCTCCATCCCTCCATCCCTCCCTCCATCCCTCCATCCCTCCATCAATCCATCCATCCACATCTGACAGGTGTTTTTATTTATTGCTTTTAGATAGAAATTAGACATTAAGCAAATGAATGGAAAAGGCCCCCAATGAAGATGTGTCTATATGTGAATGTTGTGGCCTTAAACACTTGATCAACTGTACAATATGGGTTCTGCTCCCAGTAAACCACACTCACCAATTCTGGGACTGCAAACTCACTCAGGTTTAACTGATTTAACTGTGCAACACTCATTTATATCTGTGCAATTCAATTTATCACATTAAACTGAATATATCCTGATTACACTATCTCTATTTTATTTCTATTTAAGTGGGTTTAAAAAGCTAATTTCCCTGTTGTTATGTTATATTATTTTATCTTATCATATCTTTCTTATACATAATGCACAGATACAGTTTGCATCCTCGTGCATTCAACCTGTGCCACTGTACTTTACTCAAGTAAGTCTCTCTACAAATAATATTTCTGACTGTAGTGTAACGTTTATATTAAGTGCATATTCTCTTTATTTCGATTTTTCATGTGTTTCTCTTGTCGACCTAATTTGAACGATCTGCTGCTGTATTTCCTCGGCGTGGGATCGATAAAGTTTAACTTATCTAATCGACAAAACATCTCAATAATGCATCGACCCTCCACACTGTGTTGACACACTGCCTATGGAGACATGTTGGGCTGTGGTTACAGGCAATTGATGAAACTAATCTTACACAAATGAAACATGTTGTTCTGGTTGAATTGACACATTCCTGAACAACAGGTCCAACAGGAAAAGACCACCGAGGCCGAGACCGCGGCCTCCGACGACAGAGACGTCCTCCACTTTCCATTGGCCAAACCTCCCGTGCGCAGGACGCGTCGCCCTCGTGGTTGCATTGAAATCAAGACTCAGAAAGTGTTGTGTCATTTTGTTGGTTTCCATCATGAGGACTCACGGATCAGCTGCTCCAGACACGCTCCTCCTCCGCCGAGGTCACTACGCATCCAGCCCCGTACAGCTGACAGGTGTCACTCACCTGAGAGAAGGGGCCAGCTCGTCTTCACCGGAAACACCTTCTGCTCAGCGAGACCCACTCTCACGTGGGGGTTCCGGCCGTCTGACGTCACATGTTAATAGGTCGAGGGCGCCATCTGTCCATCCATCCATCCCTCCCTCCATCCATCCCTCCATCAATCCATCCATCCCTCCATCCCTCCATCCATCCATCCATCCATCCCTCCATCCATCCCTCCATCAATCCATCCATCCCTCCATCCCTCCATCCATCCATCCCTCCATCCATCCCTCCATCCATCCCTCCCTCCATCCATCCCTCCATCAATCCATCCATCCCTCCATCCCTCCATCCATCCATCCATCCATCCCTCCATCCCTCCATCCATCCATCCATCCCTCCATCAATCCATCCATCCCTCCATCCATCCATCCATCCATCCCTCCATCAATCCATCCCTCCATCCATCCCTCCATCCATCCCTCCATCCCTCCATCCCTCCATCAATCCATCCCTCCATCAATCCATCCCTCCATCCATCCCTCCATCCATCCCTCCATCCCTCCATCAATCCATCCCTCCATCCATCCCTCCATCAATCCATCCCTCCATCCATCCCTCCATCAATCCATCCCTCCATCCATCCCTCCATCCATCCCTCCATCCCTCCATCCCTCCATCAATCCATCCCTCCATCAATCCATCCCTCCATCCATCCCTCCATCCATCCCTCCATCCCTCCATCAATCCATCCCTCCATCCCTCCATCCATCCCTCCATCAATCCATCCCTCCATCCATCCCTCCATCAATCCATCCCTCCATCCCTCCATCAATCCATCCCTCCATCCATCCCTCCATCCCTCCATCCCTCCATCAATCCATCCCTCCATCCATCCATCCCTCCATCCCTCCATCCCTCCATCCATCCCTCCATCCCTCCATCCCTCCATCCCTCCCTCCATCAATCCATCCCTCCATCCATCCCTCCATCCACATCTGACAGGTGTTTTTATTTATTGCTTTTAGATAGAAATTAGACATTAAGCAAATGAATGGAAAAGGCCCCCAATGAAGATGTGTCTATATGTGAATGTTGTGGCCTTAAACACTTGATCAACTGTACAATATGGGTTCTGCTCCCAGTAAACCACACTCACCAATTCTGGGACTGCAAACTCACTCAGGTTTAACTGATTTAACTGTGCAACACTCATTTATATCTGTGCAATTCAATTTATCACATTAAACTGAATATATCCTGATTACACTATCTCTATTTTATTTCTATTTAAGTGGGTTTAAAAAGCTAATTTCCCTGTTGTTATGTTATATTATTTTATCTTATCATATCTTTCTTATACATAATGCACAGATACAGTTTGCATCCTCGTGCATTCAACCTGTGCCACTGTACTTTACTCAAGTAAGTCTCTCTACAAATAATATTTCTGACTGTAGTGTAACGTTTATATTAAGTGCATATTCTCTTTATTTCGATTTTTCATGTGTTTCTCTTGTCGACCTAATTTGAACGATCTGCTGCTGTATTTCCTCGGCGTGGGATCGATAAAGTTTAACTTATCTAATCGACAAAACATCTCAATAATGCATCGACCCTCCACACTGTGTTGACACACTGCCTATGGAGACATGTTGGGCTGTGGTTACAGGCAATTGATG
Source organism: Hippoglossus hippoglossus (assembly GCF_009819705.1). Classification (NCBI taxonomy): domain Eukaryota; kingdom Metazoa; phylum Chordata; class Actinopteri; order Pleuronectiformes; family Pleuronectidae; genus Hippoglossus; species Hippoglossus hippoglossus. Next base: position 23,925,148 of record NC_047167.1, on the reverse strand, counting down.
AAACTAATCTTACACAAATGAAACATGTTGTTCTGGTTGAATTGACACATTCCTGAACAGTTTGGTGACAGCAGTTTTCTCCCAAGGTCCAGACTTGAGACGTATCACGGATACTTTCAACAGCATCGCTGGATGTTCAGAGGTTCACAGCTTCTGTGATCAAGTTATATTTGTAGTTATCGATGAAGAATATGTTTGTTCTGTGTTTGTTTTATTATAGATAGAAAATATCCCAGTGACCCCTCGTGTGTGTCCCGAGGAAGAATTTGACAAATCCTATTTCTTCAAAGTCAGAGTCAACTTTATTGTCAGTTCTTTTATAAGTACGGGACAGAGACGGGATTGGAATGCTGTTTGTCTCTGATCCCGGTCTAAACATGTAAGTAGAGGGGGGGGGGTGTACAGTCCAGCGTGCTTCACTTTAGTTATGTGAAAAAAACAAAACAACACATTAACAGGTAATGAAAATGTCTCAGAAAGATATGAGACGTGTAATTCATATCCAAACAAGCCACAGGTCGTGATCATGGTCCACCATCAGCTGGGAACCAGTGCAGTAGCATAGCATCTCAGCTAAGCAGTGAACCCTGTTATCAGTTGATGTCTAACTCCACCAGTTCGAGCCCCGGCTCATGGAAACCCCCCCCCCCCCCGCGTCGCGTTGTTACACAAGCGAGGAGCATCTCGACTCATTCTGGGGAGAACTTCATCACACGAAGCTGAAGAATTCTCCCCCAACCGCCATGTTGGTTCCGTGTTGACTTCCTGACAACAGAACGTCACTGCACCGCGGTGCATCCTGGTGAATGTAGTCGAGCGCGCTGTAACTCGGCTGTTCTCTAACCCCACTGGGCCGAGCGTGGTTCGGTAAACACGTGTCCAGTTGTTTACTGGGAGACCGACGCTCAGAGGAAAGACCCGAGCAGCCCCCCCACTCCGCCATCTTTCAATAGCTCAACGTAGTTACGCAGCAGAACTACAACTCCCACAATCTGGCGTCATTGCGTGTCACGTTTAGCAACAGCCAGTCACCGACGGAAAAAAACAGCCGCTTCCGTGTTGTTCTTGTGTTATTTTGGTTAAAACCAGTCGTCGGTGGCTCCGGGTTCGTCCCCGTCATGATCCTGTGAAGCTCTCACGCACTTTCCGCCGTTTCCCAGCCGAGATGTCGCTGCTGCCGAGCTCCAAGAAGAAAGACAAGCGCATTCTGTCCGGTACCTGCCCGGACCCCAAATGTCAGGCGAGGCTGTTCTTCCCCGCTCACGGCTCCGTTAGCATCGAGTGCACCGAGTGTGGACAACGACACGAGCAGAGGAACCTGCTCAACGTCGAGGAGGTGACGGATCCGGATGTCGTGCTCCACAATCTGCTCAGAAACGCCCTGCTCGGTGTCACCGGGGCCCCGAAGAAGGGGACCGAGCTGGTGAAGGTGATGGGGCTCTCGAACTACCACTGCAAGCTCCTGTCTCCGGTCCTCACCCGGTACGGCATGGACAAACAAACCGGCAAGGCCAAGCTGCTGAGGGACATGAACCAGGGTGAGATGTTTGACTGCTCGCTCCTGGGAGACAGGGCTTTCCTCATCGAGCCGGACCATGTGTCCACCATGGGCTACGGCAAGGACCGGTCCGGGAGCCTCATTTACCTCCATGACACCCTGGAGGAGGTTAAGAAAGCCAACAGCAACAGAGAGTGTCTCATTCCCGTCCATGTAGATGGAGACGGGCACTGCCTGGTCCACGCTGTGTCCAGAGCGCTGGTAGGCAGAGAACTGTTCTGGCATGCGCTGAGGGAGAACCTCAAACAGAACTTCAAGAAGAACCTGGACCGCTACAAAGCCCTGTTTCAGGACTTTATCGACGCTGCCGAGTGGGAGGACATTATCAACGAATGTGACCCCCTGTTCATCCCGCCTGAAGGTGTGCCGCTCGGACTGCGGAACATCCACATATTTGGATTAGCCAACGTCCTCCACCGACCCATAATCCTGCTGGACTCCTTGAGTGGAATGAGGAGTTCTGGGGATTATTCAGCCACCTTCCTGCCCGGCCTGGTGGATGAGGAGCAGTGTCGGGGGAAAGACGGGAAGCTCAACAAACCCATCTGCATCGCCTGGAGCAGCTCCGGCAGGAACCACTACATCCCTCTGGTGGGAATCAAGAACACGGTGCTGCCCAAGCTGCCGGCCCGTCTGCTGCCGAAGGCCTGGGGCGTCCCTCAGGAGCTCATCAGGAAGTACATCAAGCTGGAGCAAGACGGGAGCTGCGTGATCGGCGGAGATCGCAGCTTGCAGGATAAATATCTGATGAGGCTGGTCAATGCCATGGAGGAGGTGTTCGTGGAGAAGCACAGCATCCACCCATCGCTGGTGGCTGACGTGCACCAGTACGTCTACAGACGGACCGGCGTGATCGGCATCCAGCCCGAGGAGGTGACTGAGGCTGCTAAGAAATCAGTGATGGAGAACCGGCTGCACCGCTGCCTGATCTGCGGCGCCCTCTCCGAGCTCCACGTCCCACAGGATTGGCTGGTTCCTGGTGGGAAGCTCTACAACTTGGCCAAATCTACACACGGTCAATTGCGACCGGACAAGAACTACAGCTTCCCCCTTAATAACGTGGTCTGCTCTTATGACCCCCAGCGGGACGTCCTCATCGCAGATTACAAACTGAGCTCCCTCAACACCTGCAACTGGTGTCATGGCACGTCAGTCCGCCACATCCGTGGCAGCGGGTCAGTGGTTTACTTGGACGGGGACAGAACCAACACCCGCTCTCAGGGGGGCAAATGTGGATGTGGGTTCAAGCATTACTGGGAGGGAAAAGAATACGACAACCTCCCTGAAGCCTTCCCCATCACGCTGGAGTGGGGGGGTCGGGTGGTGCGCGAGACTGTGTACTGGTTCCAGTATGAGGCAGACACAGCGTTGAACAGCAATGTGTATGACGTCGCTATGAAACTGGTCACCAAGCACTTTCCTGGGGAGTTTGGTAGCGAGATCCTGGTGCAGAAGGTGGTAAACACCATCCTGCATCACACTGCCAAAAAGAACCCGGATGAGTATAACCCAGTGTCCATCGACGGGGCTCATGTCCAGCGTCTGACGGACACCAGTGAGACTGAGCAGGCGGCGGACACCCAGCCGCCCACTAAAATCATCCTGACTGGTCCCAAAGCAAAGACGCTCCATAAAGAGGAGCTGACGATGAGCCGAGCTGAGCGCAGCCTCCAGCAGAGCATCAGCGAGCAAGCCTTCGTCACTCAGAGGCGACGGACTGACAAGTTGAAGCAGGAGCAGAGAGGCCACGGCCGGACGTCTTCCCCCGGGGGGTCACCAGAAACATCCTCGTCTTCGGCTCCAGCCACGCCCACCAAATCCCCCTCCTCGTCCAATAAGGAGAAGAAGATCCGTGTGACCACCAGTGACGGCAGGCAGGCCATGCTGACCCTGCAGGCTCAGACCACCTTCTCAGAGCTGCAACAGAGCATCGCCAACCAGTTTGGCGTGCCGCCGCCACAGCAGTGCATCCGCTACGGCTTCCCACCCAAAGAGCTGGTCCCCCCGAAGGACGGTGAGGAGAACGAGCCCATGGCGCTGCAGCACGGTGACCGAGTGTCAGTGGAGATACTGAAGGGCCCCGAGGACAAGAGCCCCGAGGACAAGAGCCCCTCCGCTTCCATCCCTCGAGCCTCCAGCTCACACGCCTCCCTGCACTCAGTGAAGAGCGAGGACGCCGTGACATCCGGCAGGATGAGCACCCGGGAACTGCAGGACAGCATTGACCTTGAGATGTCCTCCCTCTGTCTCCTAGCAACCTTGATGGGTAAGAATACAGCGGCGTGGGACAAGCCCCCATCTGCTAATGAAATCTCTTAAAAAGTTTTAATTGTGAACGCAGATTTTCAGTCTGAGATAAAGTGAATCCTGCTGATGTTTGATAACTTTCAAACTTCAGCAGATGAACTTAGGCTGCAACTTTTGACAAGTGATTCTTTCTTAACTAAGCAGCAGAACATTTGGAGTAAACACAGCAGCAGAACATATTTAAAACATTGGTTCAAATGTGACACTTACATTTTTGTTTAGGTATAATTGTAGCTGTTCTAAGTTTCTGTATCGTAGGTCGTAGAAACGTCCAGAACAAAGTCACCCAGACTGAAGCTGGAGTCAGATGATAAGTAATCAATGGTGTCATAAAAGATGCTTTTGTTTTTTACAGTCCGTGTTCTCTGCTTTTCTTTGTTCCGATACACAAAAAATAATTTGTCAAACACAATAGAGAGATTGATCCAAACATTTGAAGATGAATTCATCAATTAAAAAGTACAGGTAAATCTGTGAACCGCTCCTGTTCACACAAACTGCTGCAACCATATTGTCCAGTGGAGACGTGTCAACCTCGGGAGTGAATCTGTGTTTGTGTCACTGCGCTGACATTGAACACGTTCTGCGTTCACCAGCGTGGGTTATTTCTCACTCTGCTCACGTGGTCCAGGTGTGTGCTGGTTCCTGATTGGTTGCTGCAGGCGTCAATCGAGCTGCCGAATGAGCTTGCGTGTGTGCGTGTGTGCGTGTGCGCGTGTGTGTGTGTGTGTGTGCGCTGCGAATCTGCTGACTCAGGCATCTCACCTGCCAACAGGGTCAGAGGTGGTGGTTGCACTCAGATAAACAGATCAGCAGACCAACCGGCAGCGTGACAGAGCGTCTGTCGATATTCAGGAAGGTTTCATCAGCACTCAGGTCTGACGCTGCATTTCCTGTGAGCTGGAGCTCATATTAACGATCCTGCCTGAGAAAACACAAAGCGCCTGCTCATCGGTCTGTTTCCAACCCGAGCTCAGACTTTACACTTCACACAGATGATCAGCACAAATGTTATTTTGGTTCCCTGATGATTTTTCACTCCCCTGACGTTGATTCAATGTTTCAAATCACTGTGTTGAGGCTTTACTTTAATTGTTTGTGTCGCTGCTCCGTCAGATAAACACAGACATGAAGCTGACAACTGACCCAACTGCAAACCTCACAGGAATCAGACAATTCAAACGGAAACGGACTCATGTGGTTGTAGCTTGAGACTGAGTCTCCTCTGGTGTGTTCGTCCTTGTGAACTCGTGTGAACTGTTTCTCTCTGTTCCAGGTGAAGATGTTTGGTCCTACGCAAAGAAGCTGCCGCACCTATTCCAGCAGGGGGGCGTCTTCTACAACATTGTGAAGAAAGACATGGGTGGGTTTGTTGGCTTCTTGGATGAAAGTGATCATCTGCTGATTCGGTCTGATTCCAGTGGTAGAAAACCAGCACCTTTGATATTAATGCTGAACCTTAAGTTGCTCATTGAATTTAATTTTCCTGATTTTAGACGAGATACAGACTTGATGTTGTGTCGTGAGCAGCCTGTGACCTTCCTCTCTCTCTCAGGCCTGATGGACGGGAAGCACTGCACGCTGCCTCACCTGACAGGGAAAACGTTTGTTTACAACGCAGCCGAGGAGCGTCTGGAGCTCTGTGTGGACACTGCTGGTCACTTCCCTGTCGGCCCTGACGTGGAGGAGCTGGTGAAGGAGGCGTTGGTGCAGCTGCGCTCGGAGACGACCACCAGGGGCAGCAGAGAGGGCAGCCCGTCACACGGCGTGCTGCGGCTGGGCAGCGGTGGCGTCATTCGCAAGAAGGAGCAGCTGCAGAGCGTCAACGCCTTCCAGGGTAAAGGTCACTCCCTAGGCAGTGCCGGTGGCTCCTCCCCTCCAGAACACCGGCCTATCACTCGCCAGCACAGCAGCGGCATGGACCTGAGCGCCAGTGTGTCCAGAGGTCCACCAGACCTGTCGGACATCCCTGAGGATGCCACCAGGGAACTGGTCCGGATGGCGCCAGGCTTCGTCACCATGAAGGACAGTCGCGGTCTGGACCCCAGCCTGATGGAGCAGCAGAGGAGGAAGCTGCAGGAGATGGTCTCCTCCATCCAGGCTTCCATGGAGCGCCACCTGAGAGAGCAGCAGAGCGCCGCCGCCACAGGGGGCGGAGCCAGCCACGATCTAACAGGCGGGACTAAGACGGGCACGGGCCAACCAACATCTACAGCCAGCCATGCACCTCCAGCTGCAGCAGAGGTGTCTCCAGCTGGCAAAGCAGATGAGACGCCAGAGGATCCGGAGGAGATGGACAGCCAGGACTCCGGACAGCGCAGCGCCACCGAACCTATGGATCACTCCTGATCCCTCCGGACCCCCACCGTGCTGACCCCGCCCCACCTGGCCAGCACCCGTGGGTCGTAACGCCTCAGGTCGGATCCCAAAGCTTCGGTTCTCATCGTGTTTCCTTTACTGCATGACTAAAGAGCGGGCCGGCCGCCCTCACCTCTCTGGGACTCTGGCTGGAGTCGATGAGGCGATAAATGTGACGTCTGTGATACATCATCGATACGTTCACACATTACCACAGTTCTGTTGCAGTCTGACGTTGTTGCTGTGTTTAAACTCTATGCACTTTGTTACACACTCTGTCTCAGCTGTCTACGCCACAACATCACGTAGTAAATAATAAATGCAGCTTCTGATTTATTAACGCGTTTGAAAGAAATTCTTTTGGCTTTTAGGAAAAGTTGTTCCTCTGTATTTGATTATGTATCATGAACGATGGTCTCACAATATATCTCAGAGTCTGTATGACGACAGAATTGTATCTTAATCCCTGTGTGTGTGTGTGTGTGTGTGTGTGTGTGTGTGTGTGTGTGTGTGTGTGTGTGTGTGTGTGTGTGTGTGTGTGTGTGTGTGTGTGTGTGTGTGTGTGTGTGTGTGTGTGTGTGTGTGTGTGTGTGTGTGTGTGATGAACACCTGTATATAGAAAAAAGTCCTTGACTCTTAATCTGCCACCAGGAGGACAGCTGCTGGTTCACCTGCAGTGTCGTGTCCTGCGAACACACTTCTGACAAAGTGCACGAGCTTCTACACGGAACCGTCACTCAAATCCAACCTCCACCACCTACTGGTGAGTAACAGCAGCTGCAGTTCTGACACTAGCGCCACCTGCAGGTAAAGGGTGTTACTGTTTTTTCCCCACGTGTGTTTTGATTGTCTCTTTTAAAGGAGCAATACATAAATATTTGCTAATTGCTCTTTGACCATCAGCACCGACCGATTCCAGGAAGAAAACGTACATACAGCAACTTTTAAACATTTCTTTATTTTTACATTTTGAACCTGGAGAGGTTAAAGTTAGTTTACTGCTGAAAGTCACGTGCCCTCTACCCACAGGCACGTCAGTACCTCTATGTATATAATATATAACCATAGATGTCAAAACTGAGAGGAAATGTGTTTCAAATCATTTAAAAACATTTACCTACAATCAGACAAGCAGTTTATTTTCACACTGTTAATGTAATAATCCCATTTATTGGGCACAACCTATTTATAACCAGATTTCTCATAGAAAACTGTAATTGTGTTTTTAAAAAAAAGAATATTTGAGGATACACAGTAGAATAATTACCTTTTGTTATTAGCCTTGAAAAAAGTATTGGTTGAGCTCCTGATAAACTGAAGGAGACATGCTGTGTTTAATTGTCTGGAGGAGGTAAAAAAACACACACACAGTAAAATTAAAAGAATTGTGCTGTCACCCTCATTACCTGCTCGTGACACGGTGTTGGACTTTCAGCACCTGAGGACAAAGTTGTTCCTTCGAACCAGCGCAGCCTCTTTTCTTCAGAGAAAACTGTAAAACTGAGAGGAGCAGTAAAAACTGCACAGCTCATCATCGCAGGGGACAAGAGAACGTCGACACAAGAATCTGAAAAGAATCTGTTTGCTGTCTTCCTTAAGGAATTATATGTTCATGAAGGGAAAAAGCAACAGGAGAAATATGTCTTCATTTCTTATTTCTAAAGATTTAAGTTGTGATTCTAAAGTCCAGAGGAACTTTGGGTTTAAATTTCATACTTTTCTTAACTTGATAAAAAAAACACGTGTTGTTTTTTACTCAGAAGCCACAAATAGTTTTTTTGATCACCAGGAGAAACGACATGGAAACTGGTGAAATCAGCAGCTTATATTCTTGATTCGTTAAGACAAAAGTCCCACGTTTTACACACCTGGACACGGAGACTCCATTAAAGGAGGAGTTTGAGCTTTGGAGGAAACTCTTCTTCTCCTGCTCAGATCGACTCAGATCGACTCTGGTGTTTAGTTCGTTCTATCGGGACAGTTTGTACCAGACTGTGGACTTGATGCTCAGCAGCTCTGTGCTATGTACAGACATGAGCGTGGTGTCGATCTGAACATCCAACTCTCAGCCAGAAAGAGGGAAACTCTTATTTCTCAAATATCAAAATGTTAAGACTGAATGTCTGTTTACACTTTTGTTGCCAACAAAACGTCTGCGTTGCTGTTGAAATGAGGGAGGAGCTGATCCTCAGGCCTTACAATCAGTTTGTTTTACACTGAGGTTCTTTTGTCTCAAACTCCGTTTACTTCAGCTTAGTTTGACCTTTTTATTTTCTGCTTTGTCTAAAATCTCAATCTTCAACTCAACCTTTGAATCACAATCTGTAAGTTTGAGAAAAAGAAGAAATGATTCATCAGTCAGTCAGAAGGAGACACTGGTGTAACCAGCTTTTCCTTGTGACTGCTGTACCAATGACATGAGTTGTAATCCACTTGTATAATAGTGTATAATGTAGAATATTTGGACTTGTACAGAAACAGATGGTTCGGTTCCTTCAGCTTGTTTTTTGTTCACTTCTCTCTGGTTTGCTAATAAAATATTAATGATTCAGTTTCAACATCGCTGTTTGCATGTGAGGAATTTTCAACCCCAACAATAAAAACACTTACTTCATGTGTTTTTGTATTTTGTCCGTTACAGGAGTGTTTGTGTTTGAGACAAAATCGTTTTATGAAGTTATGAGTGTTTGTGAATGAGTGGGTTTATTTCAATAAACATTACACATCAATATCAACGAACTTCTGGAGAATCATAAGAATTTGTATTTAATTTCTAATGGATGCATTCATAACATATCTGAATTACACACATTGAATGTTGAACACTTTAACTAAACAAATCAGCTTGTCCTCACCTGTCCTGTGTTAGTGTCTCAGTCCATTCAGCTTGTCCTCACCTGTCCTGTTAGTGTCTCAGTCCATTCAGCTTGTCCTCACCCGTCCTGTGTTAGTGTCTCAGTCCATTCAGCTTGTCCTCACCTGTCCTGTTAGTGTCTCAGTCCATTCAGCTTGTCCTCACCTGTCCTGTTAGTGTCTCAGTCCATTCAGCTTGTCCTCGTCTTCCAGCTAACTGCACACAGCCACACAGCGTGTGTTGTGAGATTCTCTAAAGTAAAGTCCAGTTATTTCTCTAAGAGCTTCACTGAGTTTCTGTCTCTTAATAAAACCTCTGGCTCAGGAGGCCACTGGTCACTTTCATATGTTTCTGGGAATATAGAACAGATCTGCTGAATCAAGTCTATTTAAAAATGTCTGACTCCTGCTCCCACCCACATGAGACAAGGGACTTTAATGTCAATTCCAACACTTAACAAAGACCCAAGAGTTAAACTCAGATTACAAACTAACTTACACAGATGAGTGATGGTGCAGGTTTGACATCTGACAATGTTCAATCAGTTGTAATATAAGATTGTCTTTATGGACAGATGGGTTTATAGCTTATCTTAATTTCTATATGAATATGTTGAGTATTTTGATCTTTGAAGCTGTGTAATGAAGTTGTTACTGTGACACAGACTCAATAGTTACAGGCTGGTTACTGTTATAATCGCAGCGTGGGCATCGGTTAGCCTTCTCCATGTTCCCCCAGGATTTAATGTAAATGATGACTCAGGAGACAGTTGTTCAGTTTCCTGCTCTTTAATCCAGCAGAGTTTCAACATACAGATGTGCTTGTGTGTGTGTGTGTGGTTCTACAAATAAAGCGCAATCATAATAAACCTAATCATCAGCCACAGCTATCCAGTAGCCTTTAGCTTAGCTACAATGCACAGGCTAAAACACAAGCTAACAAGAAATAAAGCAGTCACAAGGATTACACAACAAAGACACACACAAAGATGCAGTGACGATGTGGCCGACAAATAAACAAACTTACTTTGCTTTGGACGCACACACAGGAAAACAACTGTGGTTCAACTGTACAGCAGAGCAGCACTTCAGATCAACACTGAACTGAAAGCTGCTCTCAGAAATGTGGAGCTTCCCTCAGCCAAGTGTGTGTGCAAGTCACAGGAGTCTCTGATCTGGTCACTTGAACTGGAGTGAGTTACTGTACAAAGCAGATGCCTGCTGGCAGAATGTGGTGTAGTGTCTACTCACATGAGGAAACGGTTCTGGTACAAGTATACAACACAGCAGCTTTATAAATGAGCATAGTAACTAGAAATTACAAGGATTAATACAACTTACAAGGTTATAGCATTAATTAAAAGAAACAGACCTATATTTTGCATTTAATGGAGAATGCACTAAGGTTAAAAAACATTTACTTTATTCACGTCTTTGAAAGTATATTATTAGAAGTCCTTATTCTTTAATTCCCCTGTACTGTGCTGTTACTGGTTAACCACCCCTAGATAGTGTTAAAACATTGGTATTGGCAGATCATAACATTGACATTAACTCACACTCTGGGATTATATTATAAATGCTTTGTTGTTACAAATGTGTAAGGTTAATTAATAGTAAGATGGTTTATGTTTACTAGTGTCCCACTGTTAACAACCTGAAATTGTGTGTCGGGACCTCGTTTCGTGTGATTTAACTCATCTTAAAAGGTACATTTGCAATTGTATTCTTATTTTTTAATATGCAGGGTAAATTCATTTTCCAAATCCACTGATATGTTTTCTGCCCTTGTCTTGATCCTTTAGTGCTTCACGCACAATGGACGTTTGTGAGTGTGACACTGCTGCCGCCACCAGATGGGGCCGGTGAGTGGATCTGACACGAGGGGGTGTGAACTACACTGGGAGCAGGCAGGAGAATAAATATACAACTTTCATGTCGAAAATTCTGACCTCTACAATATTTGTTTGTATTTTACTCAGTGTTTGTATGTAATGATTTTTCAGAGCAGTAACTTAAACTGAAGTAAATGTAACTGACTACAAATGATTGGTTTTGTTTTTTAAATAACATGAAATCAATCTAAACAAAAACATCATATTTACTTTTTTTATTAACCGTGATTATATAATTAATATCTGTGAATTCCAGATGCAGTCTAAAGACAATCAAAGGAATATTTTATGTTTTCATATAAGTTATATAAGTTCATTCTGCATTTTAATGACAGCACAGTGGCTATAGCTGTCAGGTAAACAAACTGCACTGCCAAGTGCTATCAAGTGGATTCAATCCCACAATACAGAAAATAGAAAAGGAAAGAACAAGCTGGAGGAAGAGAATCAAAGAATCTATCTGGCAGGATGACCACACTCGTATAACTGAGGTGGAGAATATAAATATTAAAAAGACAATTATTTAAGAGGCCAAACACATGTGTATGAACGAGGGACTCGCTCTGAAGATTCGGAGGCTCACAGTTGTTTCAGAGAAATACTGCTGCAAACAGAAATGTGAGGAGCACGGTCATGAGGATCGACTCGTCTCCACACAAGCTTCATCTTGATGGTTTCTTCTGAGTAAACTGATTCTCTTTTAGGAAAGAGCTTTGATTATGTGGCTTCTTGTGTGTCGTGTCCATGAAACACAGAACTGCTCCTCTCCCACATATTGTACAACACCACATGTGACTGTACTGTATGTGATCCCAGGTAACCTCCTAACAGACACATCTAATTCTCTTTTCCATCAGGTGTTGCAGTGATGTGGTTTCTCACCAGTGAGGACTCTTGCCACGTTCATTCAGTTCACCACAACGCGTGAAATCTCTCCCACATCTTCGGGAATTAACAACTTTTCATCTGTGTGGATCCTAATGTGCTTTCTTAAGGATGCTGCATGAATAAAGCTCATCCCACACATGTTGCAGATATATGGCTTCTCACCCGTGTGGAGTCTCATGTGACCTCTCAGGGCAGACCTCTGTTTGAAATTTTTCCCGCATATTTCACAGAAAAACGGTCTTTCGCCCGTGTGGCGACGAATGTGCTCTTCCAAGTGAACCTTCCGAGTAAATGTTTTTCCGCAGAAGTCACACGAAAACGGCCTCTCACCCGTGTGGACCCTCAGATGTAGGGTCAATCTGGACTTACAGAGAAAAGCTTTTCCACAAGTGTCACAAGAATACGGCTTCTCACCTGTGTGGGCTCTCATGTGGACCAGCAAGTTTGAATTGGTCAAGAAGGTTTTCTGACATATTTCACATGAAAACGGTCTCTCACCCGTGTGGAGTCTCATGTGTACTCTCAGGGCAGACCTCTGTTTGAAATTTTTCCCACATAGTTTGCAGAAAAACGGTCTCTCGCCCGTGTGACGACTAATGTGCTCTTCCAAGTGAACCTTCCGACCGAATGTTTTCCCGCAGGTGTCACAAGAAAATGGCCTCTCGCCCGTGTGGGTTCTTTTGTGTGTTCTCAATGCAGAGTTGTTGCTAAATTGTTTCCCACATGTGTTGCAGGTGTATGGTTTCTCACCTGTGTGGTTTCTCATGTGGATCAAAAAGCCCAACTTAGAGGTGAGAAATTTCCCACAAGTTTCACAAGAAAACGACTTCTCACCTGTGTGGATTCTCAGATGTTTGTCCAGTTTGGACTTAGCATCAAACACTTTTCCACAAGTGTCACACATGAAAGACTTTTTCCCTGAGTGAGTGTTGCAGTGACTCTGTGTTGGGGCAGAGCTGTTTCTCTGGGACTCTTCATCTCTAGTTGATCCTGGGTCCACATGCTCACTTCCTCTCTGATCTTGGCTCTCAGCTCCAGGAGAGATGTGAGAGAGGAGCTGCTGCTCACTGATTGGTTCTGGTTCACTGTGCTCACTTCCCTCATAAGGAGACGTCAACATAAAGGTATCGTTCTCCTGCTTCAGTACAAGCTGCTCTCCCTCCTGACTGGTGCAGAGCTCCTCCTGCTCCTCTTTAATCTGTGGAGGCTCTGGATCCTCTTGGTCCAGACTGGGGTTCCTCTCCTGGTCAGTGAGAAGCTCCTCCTCCTTACAGACATGTTGCTGTGGAAGCTCTGGAGGCTCTGGAGGAACAAAGAGACAAGAAATCACTCGTGATGAGAAAGAACCAATAAAAACACGTTAAATCCTTCAGGATCCTGAGTCCTGTTCCTGTGTTAGTCTCTAAGTCCATTCAGCTTGTCCTCATCTGTCCTGTGTTAGTCTCTAAGTCCATTCAGCTTGTCCTCACCTGTCCTGTGTTAGTCTCTCAGTCCATTCAGCTTGTCCTCACCTGTCCTCTGTAGCTCTATCTCAGGTTTCCAAACGATGTCCAACAGTCTGCGCTGTCGATCGATCTCTTCATTGAAGTGGATAATATTTCCACTGACTCCAGGTCTTTCTCCAGCAGCAGCAGGATCCTCTTGGTCCAGACTGGAGTTCCTCTCGCGGGCACATAGCTGCTGGGCAGTGAGAACCTTCCTCTTCTTCCAGACATGTTTCCGTGGGAACTCTGCAGGTACAAGGAGTCAGAATAAACAGCAAACTGTGTTTTAAAAGTCTTTGTCAAAAGTGTATTTGTCATGGTTTTTGAACTGGGGCCTCGTTAATAACCGTTGTGTAGGTTCTACTTCTCACACAAAAGTTTAAATCTATAAAAACAAAGTTAACGAGAGAATGTGAGCACTCACACACAAACTTTGACTCATTCATATGAACATTTGGGAGACAGGAAAGTGGTGACACACACGTGAGGTGATGAATTGAAGCCAGAATAAAAAATCCACTTTAAACATTAAAACCTGCAGTGCTATTTGTGCTAGTGAGGCATAAATCTTCAATAATCTCCATTCATCTGTAAAAGATATTCACCAACATAAAGCAAATCCTGATCAAACACCATCAAATATCCGAGTACCAAAACCAAAACTGATTAATACTTTTTAATTATGTATTCTGAGATTGTGCATGTATCACAAAGTATGACTTTAGCTTTCATGCTTTTGTGTAAAATGGTAAATGGTCTGTATTTATAGTTTCCTCTGGATGACCACTCAAAGTGCTTCACAGTACCGTTCTTACATTCACACATTTAAACGGTGCATTTTTCTATAAAAAGGTTTTTTGGGGTGTCAGTATCTTGCCCGAGTACACGTCTGCATGCAGTATGGGTAAGACTGGGATTGAACCCAAAACCTTCTGATTAGAGGAGGGCCACTCTACCCCCCCCCCCCCCCCCCCGTGCTGATCACACAGTCATCAGTTGATCATTCGGAGGTTCTCCCTCTTTAATGCTCATGATGGTTTCCTCATCGAAAGACTATTAGTCTCAGTCCATTCAGCTTGTCCTCACCTGTCCTGTGTTAGTGTCTCAGTCCATGCAGCTTGTCCTCACCTGTCCTGTGTTAGTGTCTCAGTCCATTCAGCTTGTCCTCACCTGTCCTGTGTTAGTGTCTCAGTCCATTCAGCTTGTCCTCACCTGTCCTGTGTTAGTGTCTCAGTCCATGCAGCTTGTCCTCACCTGTGTTAGTGTCTCAGTCCATTCAGCTTGTCCTCACCTGTCCTGTGTTAGTGTCTCTCAGTCCATTCAGCTTGTCCTCACCTGTCCTGTGTTAGTGTCTCAGTCCATTCAGCTTGTCCTCACCTGTCCTGTGTTAGTGTCTCAGTCCATGCAGCTTGTCCTCACCTGTCCTGTGTTAGTGTCTCAGTCCATGCAGCTTGTCCTCATCTGTCCTGTGTTAGTGTCTCTAAGTCCATTCAGCTTGTCCTCACCTGTCCTGTGTTAGTGTCTCAGTCCATGCAGCTTGTCCTCACCTGTCCTGTGTTAGTGTCTCTAAGTCCATTCAGCTTGTCCTCACCTGTCCTGTGTTAGTGTCTCAGTCCATGCAGCTTGTCCTCACCTGTCCTGTGTTAGTGTCTCAGTCCATGCAGCTTGTCCTCACCTGTCCTGTGTTAGTGTCTCAGTCCATTCAGCTTGTCCTCACCTGTCCTGTGTTAGTGTCTCAGTCCATGCAGCTTGTCCTCACCTGTCCTGTGTTAGTGTCTCAGTCCATGCAGCTTGTCCTCACCTGTCCTGTGTTAGTGTCTCAGTCCATTCAGCTTGTCCTCACCTGTCCTGTGTTAGTGTCTCAGTCCATTCAGCTTGTCCTCACCTGTCCTGTGTTAGTGTCTCTCAGTCCATTCAGCTTGTCCTCACCTGTCCTGTGTTAGTGTCTCAGTCCATTCAGCTTGTCCTCACCTGTCCTGTGTTAGTGTCTCAGTCCATGCAGCTTGTCCTCACCTGTCCTGTGTTAGTCTCTCAGTCCATGCAGCTTGTCCTCACCTGTCCTGTGTAGCTTTATCTCAGGTTTCCAAACGACGTCCAACAGTCTTCTCTGTCGATCGATCTCTTCCTCGTACTCGACGATCGTTTGTTCAAAGACTCTGAAGATCTCTTCAGCAGCAGCAGTTAGTCGCTCGTGGACAAAGTCTCTCAAACACTGGACTGAAGACATTGTTGCTTCATCACCGCTCGAATCTTTATCTGCGACACGACGACACCATCGTCTTCCAGCTAACTGCACACAGCCACACAGCTAGCATGCTAACACTTTTGGTCTGCGCGTCAGCTTGGGGTCATGTTCCGGAAGTGGAACTGATTTACTTCCGCTCCGAAGCTTTCCCGTTAAATAAATAAAGTTTCTGAGTGAAATGACCGGAAGTGTTTCAGCGGCCGCCATAATAAGAGCTGTTTGAATTTTCTATATGATGAGGAAAGGAGCTTTAATGCTTCCTAAATTATCTCCTTCAGCAGAGGAAACACTGAACCATCCTTCTTTATGAAAGGACATGTTTTTTTGAGACAGCTGAATTTAAAGTGACATCAGCTCGTAGTTTCCCCTGGACACACCCACATAAAATAAAAATAACTATCAGCTTTTTTATTCTCCTGAAAAGAAGCAGAACTGATATGAATCCTCACATTTATCTGAGCTCCTGATTTCTTCTGTCACATCGTCAAGTCAACAACAATCATTATGAACAGTTTTTCAATCCTTTTTTGTTTTTCAATAAAATATATTAGTGTTATTTCCTGTTTGTGATTATTCAATGTCTCCTCTGTACAAACTGAAAACATATTTTCCCAGATTCTGTACAAACCAGGAAACTTTCCTTTAACTATTTCAGAAGAACATACCTACAGGTGATAAAGTGAAGATTTAGTGGGGACATGAGGACATGAGGGTTTGCAGGGCGGAGCCGGAGAAGGCAGAGCGGTCGTCAGCAGGCAGGAGAATAAATGTCAGAAATTCAACTCAATATTTCTCCTCATATTACTCAAAATACAGCATCATAACAACATCATGCTGTGTTTGTATGTAAAGATTTTTCCGTGCAATAACTTTTAATGTGAAGGTGACTAACTAAAAAGTATTTTTCTTGGGAAATGTAAAGAAAAAAATAACATGAGATGAATCCAAGCAAAAATATCTGATTGACTTTTTATTAACACGTGTTATTTAATATCTGTGAATTCCAGATGCAGTCTAAAGACAATCAAAGGAATATTTTATGTTTTCATATAAGTTATATAAGTTCATTCTGCATTTTAATGACAGCACAGTGGCTATAGCTGTCAGGTAAACAAACTGCACTGCCAAGTGCTATCAAGTGGATTCAATCCCACAATACAGAAAATAGAAAAGGAAAGAACAAGCTGGAGGAAGAGAATCAAAGAATCTATCTGGCAGGATGACCACACTCGTATAACTGAGGTGGAGAATATAAATATTAAAAAGACATAATTATTTAAGAGGCCAAACACATGTGTATGAACGAGGGACTCGCTCTGAAGATTCGGAGGCTCACAGTTGTTTCAGAGAAATACTGCTGCAAACAGAAATGTGAGGAGCACGGTCATGAGGATCGACTCGTCTCCACACAAGCTTCATCTTGATGGTTTCTTCTGAGTAAACTGATTCTCTTTTAGGAAAGAGCTTTGATTATGTGGCTTCTTGTGTGTCGTGTCCATGAAACACAGAACTGCTCCTCTCCCACATATTGTACAACACCACATGTGACTGTACTGTATGTGATCCCAGGTAACCTCCTAACAGACACATCTAATTCTCTTTTCCATCAGGTGTTGCAGTGATGTGGTTTCTCACCAGTGAGGACTCTTGTCACGTTCATTCAGTTCACCACAACGCGTGAAATCTCTCCCACATCTTCAGGAATTAACAACTTTTCATCTGTGTGGATCCTAATGTGCTTTCTTAAGGATGTTGGATAAATGAAACTCCTCCCACACGTGTTGCAGATACACGGCTTCTCACCCGTGTGGAGTCTCATGTGGACCAGCAAGTTTGTTTTGACCAAGAAAGTTTTCTGACATATTTCACATGAAAACGGTCTCTCACCCGTGTGAACTCTCATGTGTACTCTCAGGGCAGACCTCTGTTTGTAATTTTTCCCACATAGTTTGCAGAAAAACGGTCTCTCGCCCGTGTGACGACTAATGTGCTCTTGCAAGTGAACCTTCCGACTGAATGTTTGCCCGCAGAAGTCACAAGAATACGGCCTCTCGCCCGTGTGGACCCTCAGATGTAGGGTCAATCTTGACTTACATAGAAAAGCTTTCCCACAAGTGTCACAAGAAAAGGGCCTCTCTCCTGTGTGGATTCTCACATGTGTGTTCAGTTTGGACTTGGTCATAAAGATTTTTCCACAAGTGTCACACATGAAAGACTTTTTCCCTGAGTGAGTGTTGCAGTGACTCTGTGTTGGGGCAGAGCTGTTTCTCTGGGACTCTTCATCTCTAGTTGATCCTGGGTCCACATGCTCACTTCCTCTCTGATCTTGGCTCTCAGCTCCAGGAGAGATGTGAGAGAGGAGCTGCTGCTCACTGATTGGTTCTGGTTCGCTGTGCTCACTTCCCTCATAAGGAGACGTCAACATAAAGGTATGGATCTGCTTCAGTACAAGCTGCTCTCCCTCCTGACTGGTGCAGAGCTCCTCCTGCTCCTCTTTAATCTGTGGAGGCTCTGGATCCTCTTGGTCCAGACTGGGGTTCCTCTCCTGGTCAGTGAGAAGCTCCTCCTCCTTACAGACATGTTGCTGTGGAAGCTCTGGAGGAACAAAGAGACAAGAAATCACTCATGTGATGAGAAACAGACGTCTAAGCAGATACATATCAGTGCTGTGTCGTCAGGACCAACAAGTTATCAGTAAGATGAAACCTTAGTTTAAACAATAATAATAAACTTTATTTATATAGCACCTTTAAAAACAGTTTTTTTAGCAAAGCAAAAGGAAAACAGAAGGCAGACAAACCGGATGGAGGCAAAGTGACAGACATCAATATTGAGGTGGTCAAAAATTAAGTCACATACAAAGTTGATCACACAAAAGCAGGAGAGGGACAATACAAAATTTAACAAGTGAAATAAAAGGTGATAAGAAAATGAAATATTTAAAAAAGGGTTATGTTTCAGATAAAAGAAAGATAGTGATATGGGTTAAAATCTACAAAAATAATTATGAACGACCCTCTTGGCATTTAAAATGGCGATTTGTTGCCTGATGTCATTGACTTTACTTGTAAAAGCATTATTAAAAACCTGTCACACATCTTGTGAGGCGTCGGTAAAACGAGTGGGGGGGGGGGGGGGGGGGGGGGGGGGGGGGGGGGTGATGATAGAATCTATTACCATAAATACAATTTCGGGATTAGATTGATTTGTTCAACTCAAGTTGGAAAAGAACAATGCTCTGGCGGGCGTGATTAAAGAGGGAGACCAGCTCCTCTGTTTGGATTCAAAGCAGCTCCAGAAGAAGAAATTAAGAGCTCAGAAAACCTGTGACAGACGAACAGGTGCATCATGTTCAGAAGCCAACCAGCACAACACCACATAGAAGCAAACTGACTTTTGATCTGACACACAGATTTCCTTGGTTTTAAAGTTGTGAGGGGTCTCGGCTGTGACCCTTTGAGTGTTGGTTCATTCATTGCCTGAGTGAGGTTAAAGGATTCCAGTGTTTCTATAAAATCAGTAATAAATCAATTTAAATAATATCTCTCCTTAGATCTGGTATGTGGAGCAGAGTTAGTGCACATTCTAGCTGTCACCTAGCAGTGCAACGCATGAGCACTTCAGGCTGTTTGTCAAGGAATAAATGCAACAATCCTGCAAGAGCCAGACATGTTCCTCTGCTCTCACTGTCAGATGATCTGTGAAGAGATGGTGGACAAAGAACCAATAGAAACAAGTTAAATCCTTCAGGATCCTATGAGTCCTGTTCCTGTGTTTTCATTAAGTCCATTCAGCTTGTCCTCACCTGTCCTGTGTTAGTCTTTCAGTCCATTCAGCTTGTCCTCACCTGTCCTCTGTAGCTCTATCTCAGGTTTCCAAACGATGTCCAACAGTCTGCGCTGTCGATCGATCTCTTCATTGAAGTGGATAATATTTCCACTGACTCCAGGTCTTTCTCCAGCAGCAGCAGGATCCTCTTGGTCCAGACTGGAGTTCCTCTCGCGGGCACATAGCTGCTGGGCAGCGAGAACCTTCCTCTTCTTCCAGACATGTTTCCGTGGGAACTCTGCAGGTACAAGGAGTCAGAATAAACAGCAACTGACAAAAGCAGTGACCTTTACTGAGATCTGTACGGCTGCTTTCAGACGTGTGAACAAAAATGTCCTCCTGAGCTCCTGTATGAAGTCTAAATCCAGGAGCAGTGTGAACAGCAGAGGATCCTCCACTGATTCACTGAGTGAGTGGGGGGGTGAGGAGCTTCTAACACGGGACACAAATGTCTCTGGTGAAAAAGTGCTGACACACGATGAAGACACAGACGAAGATGTAAAGAGAGCTGACCGACGGTGTCAGGTGATGTAAACATGATCACATGACCTCTGCAGCAGAGGTCACACGTCACTTCCTGTCTCTGTCTCTGCACCCGGCTGCCCCCCCTCTCACCTGAACCAGGAGGAGGATCTGATGCTGTGTTGTTCAGCTGTGAAACACAAACTCTGGAGACGAGTCTCTGGATTCCACCTGGAGCTCAAGTCTGACAACGGCTTCAGAGACAGACAGAGATTTCTGTAACCATTAGATAGATTAAGTCCATTCAGCTTGTCCTCACCTGTCCTGTGTTAGTGTCTCTAAGTCCATTCAGCTTGTCCTCACCTGTCCTGTGTTAGTGTCTCAGTCCATTCAGCTTGTCCTCACCTGTCCTGTGTTAGTGTCTCAGTCCATGCAGCTTGTCCTCACCTGTCCTGTTAGTGTCTCAGTCCATTCAGCTTGTCCTCACCTGTCCTGTTAGTGTCTCAGTCCATTCAGCTTGTCCTCACCTGTCCTGTGTTAGTGTCTCAGTCCATTCAGCTTGTCCTCACCTGGCCTGTGTTAGTCTCTCAGTCCATTCAGCTTGTCCTCACCTGTCCTGTTAGTGTCTCAGTCCATTCAGCTTGTCCTCACCTGTCCTGTGTTAGTGTCTCAGTCCATGCAGCTTGTCCTCACCTATCCTGTGTTAGTGTCTCAGTCCATGCAGCTTGTCCTCACCTGTCCTGTGTTAGTGTCTCAGTCCATTCAGCTTGTCCTCACCTGTCCTGTGTTAGTGTCTCAGTCCATGCAGCTTGTCCTCACCTGTCCTGTTAGTGTCTCAGTCCATTCAGCTTGTCCTCACCTGTCCTGTTAGTGTCTCAGTCCATTCAGCTTGTCCTCACCTGTCCTGTGTTAGTGTCTCAGTCCATTCAGCTTGTCCTCACCTGTCCTGTGTTAGTGTCTCAGTCCATGCAGCTTGTCCTCACCTGTCCTGTGTTAGTGTCTCAGTCCATGCAGCTTGTCCTCACCTGTCCTGTGTTAGTGTCTCAGTCCATTCAGCTTGTCCTCACCTGTCCTGTGTTAGTGTCTCAGTCCATGCAGCTTGTCCTCACCTGTCCTGTGTTAGTGTCTCAGTCCATGCAGCTTGTCCTCACCTGTCCTGTGTAGCTTTATCTCAGGTTTCCAAACGATGTCCAACAGTCTTCTCTGTCGATCGATCTCTTCCTCGTACTCGACGATCGTTTGTTCAAAGACTCTGAAGATCTCTTCAGCAGCAGCAGTTAGTCGCTCGTGGACAAAGTCTCTCAAACACTGGACTGAAGACATTGTTGCTTCATCACCGCTCGAATCTTTATCTGCGACACGACGACACCATCGTCTTCCAGCTAACTGCACACAGCCACACAGCTAGCATGCTAACACTTCCGGGCTTGGTGTCATATTCCGGAAGTGAAACTGAGTTACTTCCGCTTCGACGCTTTTCCGTTAACAAAATAAAATAAAGTGTATTTTAATAGGTAGGCCCATGTTACCAAAGTGTGTGTGTGTGTGTGTTTGTGTGTGTGTGTTTTTGTGTGTGTGTGTGTTTGTTTGTGTGTGTGTGTGTGTGTTTGTTTGTTTGTGTGTGCGTTTGTGTGTGTGTGTATATGTATGTGTGTGTATGTGTGTGTGTATATGTATGTGTGTATGTGTGTGTGTATGTGTGTGTGTATATGTATGTGTGTATGTGTGTGTGTATATGTATGTGTGTATGTATGTATTCCACTCATCAGTGGTGAAGATGAGCAGCTTTAGGACCCAGAGCAGCAGCTGTCAGAGTTTGTGCAGTAAATATAGCAGCAGTGTGTGTGTGTGTGTGTGTGTGTGTGTGTGTGTGTGTGTGTGTGTGTGTGTGTGTGTGTGTGTGTGTGTGTGTGTAGGTCATGAGGAGTCCTGAACAGACCGGATCAGTCTGATCTCTCCGTCCTCCTGCAGGACTGAACAGGAAACACTGTCGTCTGTCACAGTTTAACTCAGGAGATCATCTGACAGCTGGAGGTGAGTCAGAGTCTCTACTTTACATTATTCAGGATTTTTCTTTGGAACATATTTGAGTCTTATTGCATGTTTGCGTGTCAGTGTGTGTGAGTGTGTGTGCTTTTTAAGATGTGGAACATTTTACCGTGTAGAAATATTTCTGAGTCAATCCCCTGATAAGTTTAAGTGAGTCAATTATATTAATAGTCAGTTTTTTTACAGTTATTGTTCAGTCTGCAAAAAAGCCAGAAATGAGAACATCCAACCACTAAATACATTATTAGTACTTCATTATCTATGAATTATCTCTTTATTTATACTTCATTATTCACCAGTGAATCTCATGTGTACCAATGATTTTAAAAAAGTGTCTGTTATGACATGTTCATATTATATGTAATAATATATAATATAAATATTTTTGAATGACAATGTGAGAACAATGTGATGATGTCAGATGTGTTTCTGGTGACAAAAATAATTCTGAGCTGAATCTGCAGCATAAGTTTCAGCTGTTTTCAGAGAAGATGTAAAAAGCTTCTGTCCACGAGCTGCTCAGCAGTGGATGGAGAAGGTCCGAGCAGGGGGTGGAGACCAAACACAGAGTTAGAAGGGAGGGAACACTTGACTTAAATCTTCATAGTCTCTCCCACACTGATCACTAACTTGAGTATTGGAGCCTCTGAAGGTCTGAAGGTTTTCTCCTAAACCTTGATGAAATTGAGGAAGTTGGGGTGGATGGGTGGGAGTAGCTCCTGAATCTTCTTGGGACACCAGAGTTGTCATCTCTGCTCCTGTAAACAGCCAATGCTGGTTTCGTTTAACCATCACCATCTTGTTTTGACCGTGACCAGCTGGCTTTACATGTAACCAACCTTTCAAACACAGAACTGAATGATTAGTTGACATGGTCCCATGGGTTGCTGTCAAACACAAACTGACAGATGTTCATGTTTCTCTCTCTCAGCCTCTGAGGGTCAGTTCAACCACCTACTGACCAGGATGCTGCAGCTGTGTAAAGTCACTAAAACTCTGTTCATCAGTGATGCTCGTGCTGCCTGCAGCGATGAGCTCCTCCAGCAGGAGGAGGTGACGCTCTGCATCAATGTGTCCAAGCAGCAGCCGTTTCCCTCCACTAGCGTCACCAAGTTGCAAGTACCTGTGTACGATGACCCTAACGAGGACCTGTATAGCCACTTCGACCGATGTGCAGACGCCATCCAGAAGGAGGCGAACCGCGGAGGACGCAGCGTCGTCTACTGCAAGAACGGACGCAGCCGTTCGGCAACCATCTGCATCGCCTACCTGATGAAGCACCGCAGGCTGAACCTCACAGAGGCCTTACAGGTGTGAATGGTTGTTTCTCTCTGTATGTTGGCACTGTGATCCGCTAGCGACCTGTTCAGGGTTTACCCCACCTCCCACCAAATGTCAGGTGGGATTGGCTCCAGATCCCACCACAACCCTCAAAGGATTAACGGGATAGATAATGGATGGATAATAGTTGTTGAGTATAGTGTTGGATCTGATCCTGCAGCTCTGGAGTCAGAGAGGTGCTCAGTGCATGATGGGAGTTCTCCAGCAGTCTAGAGCTATAGCAGCATAACTACGGGATGGTTCAGGACTCACCTGATCCAGAACTATAGGCTTGATCAAAGAGGAATGGTGTCTGACTCCAGAACACAGGGGTTGGGTTCCTTATATTTTGGCCTTATGTCCGGCAACAGTAATGACAATAGGGTCAAAGTCCAAAGTGAACTGATGCTGATCTCAAGGTTGAATGACACTTGCTTCTGTTTTTTGTTCTCTGATCTGCTAGAAGGTGAAGACGGCTCGTCACGTGATTGATCCGAACCCCGGCTTCATGTCTCAGCTCCAGAGATATGAACATGATCTGCGTAAAAGACGAGGAGAGTCCTGATCCTCTGCTGAAAACCCTCGTCCAGCTCTGAAGGTGAACCGCTTCCCCTCTGTCCACCGCTGCACACCGGCAGCGTCACAGCTGCAGCTCGATCTGATCTCCATCTTTTCTGACTGTGAATATTTAAACTTAATCAACCATAGATTCTAGATTCAAAATGAACTTTATATATTGATGTGAACAGGAAAAAACTGAAAGAGAGGGAGCACTCACGTCTTTATCATTGAAGTCATCGTTTGTCCATAATGAAACATTATATTACAGATCCTGTACATAGTTTAGTAATTTAGTAACGTTGACAGGGAAATTAACAACTTTAACTTAATATAACCGTAATTGTTATTGGTATATTTATAGAGTAAAATAAAAAATTTGACCAAAAGGTAGTATAGATATAAACTGCACAACGATGCTAATACTGTAGTATGTAATGTACAGTGATGCAATGCAAATCAATATGCAACAACATTAACTATTTTCTGACATTTCAGTAATTAAACAAATAATTGATTAGTTGCATGGTTGGAAGTCGCTTGGAAACAGGAGGCACTGTTAAAAGTGATCAGTGTGTGAGCTCATCCCTCCACCAACTTGATCCAGACGTCTATTTGGATCAAATCACAAATACTTGAACAGTATGTAGTTTTAGAAGTAAATAATAAGTCAGCTTACTACACATGTATATGATTAATACTGTAACCAGCCATCAAATGTCTTAACCTGTACTGGACCCTCAATTAAACAAAGATAGACTCAGGCTGAAAGTGTAGATGGAGCAAACAGTGAAATAAGGTCAAACTTGATCCTTTATTGAGCAGCAGCATATCGTCAGGGTTGGTTCCGATATATTCAGATGAAGATATTACTCATTGATTCTGAAGCCGGTTGATCATTAACTGTTAAAGCTACAGTTCTTATTTTTTAAACAGTTCTTATTGTGTTTACACTGTGAATAACGACGATTCATTTCAAGTCTGGAACCGACTAAATTCATATTTGTAGTGCTGGGATGTAAACATGTGAGGTGTTTAAAGTGTGTGTTTGTTAATCTCAGGTGTATCATCGATTGATCTGTCTTCTGATTTTGATTGGTTTTCCTTTTTATCCCACTACAAATATTTTTTCTTTCCAGTTTTGGTTTTGAAAAATAAAAATAAAATATTTTTCTCTTCTTTTATTTGTTTTCAAATCACAAATTATATTACAGATTATCTGATGGTACAGGGACTGTGCTCAGTGATGCTGTGGTTTAGAACTGAATTTAAAAAATAACGATTTTAACAAAGCAGACCTCGAAATGTGTCTTCTCATGAGTCTGTGGAGATAAACACAAACAGATCTGTTGACTTTCGTGAGCTTCCAGTTTGCAGCGCTGTAAAACAAAGGCCTTCTGCACATGCTCCGTATCCCTTTAAGACTCTGTTGAAGAACAAATATGTGCAAATGAAATAAAACTCTGCTCACTCAGGAACCAGCTCTGTGATTCTAACTGATTCAAAAAATAAAAAGGGTGAGATTGTTGGAGTGAAAATATTGTGATTTCTTCAGTGAGTTTTAAAATGTGGAATTTAGTTTGTAAAGTGGACGACACAAACAGTAACATCATGAAAACAATTCCCTAGATCCAGATTCTTTTGATTTAGATCTGCACACACTTCGAAACATGCCTCAGACATCAGTGAAAATGTTAAACCATGTTCTGTCTCATGATGTCAAAGAAGGACAGACTTTTTTTTTCCTTGGTCAGCAACAAAACTTTATTGGTTCTTTCTTGGCTCACGCTCCACGCCGCCACAACATTTCCTGGAAATCGGTTTGGCAGTTTTTGCGTATTCCTGCTCAAACAGAACATAGTGGAGGTGATAAAGCGAAGCTACGACTTTGTGAAAACAAGGATCTGAACTTCACTAAGCTTCACAACATGTGTGGGGGCGGGGTTTGATAGCTCCCACTATCCACCAATGAAGCCAAAATAAAACCACTGACTGAAGT
This sequence comes from Hippoglossus hippoglossus, assembly GCF_009819705.1. Lineage (NCBI taxonomy): Eukaryota > Metazoa > Chordata > Actinopteri > Pleuronectiformes > Pleuronectidae > Hippoglossus > Hippoglossus hippoglossus. The sequence continues at coordinate 23,899,344 of NC_047167.1, read as the reverse complement.
AAAATATAAATTGAACTGTTGGTGGCGCCAGAAGAAAAATCTGAGAATCATTAGAAACAGTGGGATTCATCCTCTGGGGACCAAAATACATGATAACTGATCTTTAACTCGGGATGGTGTCATTATTTTCAGCCATTTTCATCGTTAAGTTGATACAAAGACTCGGTTGTGATCAAAGAAGGTAATCACAGCCTCTTTAGACAGGATGCCTTTATTAAAGTGTATTAACGTATTAAGCAAACCAGACTGGATCGAGTTTTGGGGCTGGAGGTGGTTCAGATGTCTGACGGTGGTTGTGGAAGTCGACTGTCCCATTCTTCACGCACTCTGTTGATCCACTCGTTGTAGTTGGACACCTTAGTGTAGATGCCCAGCTTGTCCTCCCTGCCGCAGCCCTCGCCCCAGGACACCAGGCCAATCAGGAACCAGGTGTCTCGGTACAAAGTGACCATCGGTCCGCCGCTGTCCCCCTCACAGGCGTCCTTGTTCTGGCCGAGGATCCCGGCGCAGAGGACGTTGTCGGAGATGTCGTAGGACATCTGCTGGGAGCAGATGCTGTGGCTCACCAGCGGGACCTTGATGACGTTGAGCGCAGAGCTGAACTGGGTGCTATCCAGGTTCTCTTTGCCCCAGCCCGTCACCACGGTGGTGGTGCCGTTGAGGTGGAGCACCCGCTCGGCCAAATCCTGTCCCGGCAGGCACACAGGGATGATGTAATTGGAGAATTGGGCAGGCGTCTCCAAACGCAGGAGGGCGATGTCGTTGTCCACCGTCCTGCTGTTGTAGTTTGGATGTTTGAAGGTCTCGATGACCTTCAGCATCATCTCTGTGCCTTCATCTCTGAGACGCTCATAGTCACCTGAAGATAGATCACAGCGTTTTCCCAGGATATCTGTTAGCGAAGGTGCTTTGTGCCTGTTGCTGTCACCAACTAGTGCTTTTTCCACAACATTGCACCTCCCACCTCTGACTGATCATCATCAGGTGAATGTACGATGTGATCTCCTGTAGGAGAATGTTTTTCCCCTCTTTATTTAAGAACAAAATCTTTTAGTTCAGGACTTATTGATTTTAGGTTCAGATTTTCTAATGCTCTCACTCAAAACCCTGCACTCTCACTAAAATATAACCTGCTTGTGCTCAAACTGTGCACTTGTACATTTCCTGCGCTCCAGCTTCAGCTCTCTGTCGGATTTCTCCTCTGCTTTAGAATTGTTTTTCGCAACAACTCTGTCAAAATTCCTCCACCAATAGAAGGCAAGGTGTAGTGTTAACAAATACAAATCTGAGTACAAGTGCACAGTTTGAGCATGAGCAGATTAAATCTAAGCACAAGCAGGAGCTATTTGAGTGAAAGCTTTTCAAAATCTGAACTTGAAATCAAGCTCTTCTCTAAACTGAAGGACCATGCTCCGGAATAAAGAGGAAAAAGACCGTGACCGTCACAATGTCCCACTGTTGGTTTGGAGGAGGGACGTTCTCCTTTAGTTTCTGGCCACAGAGAGAAAACACCTTCATAAATGAATCCTGATTAATGTTTGGTATGAGCAGAGTGAAAACTCTCACCGAGTCGAACTCTGAATTTTAGGTTGTTTTTCGAGGCACGTGAGCGGCCGTCAGGACCCAGCTCTGATCGATGAGGGACGCCGCCGCAATGAAAATCTCCTCTGGCGTTCATTAACAGCACCTGCACGTGAAAAAAACTCCACCGTTAAATATTTATGAAACATATATACAACAATCAAAAGTTAAAATTAAAGTTAAGTTCAAAGTTAAAGCTCGTGATTGGTTTGATCAGATATGGTTGACGAATCATAAACAGTTCCAACTTTGCCATATTTTATTTGCTTCAAAGTACTTTTTGATGAACCAAAGAATTTCCAAATGTCTTATCGATATAAAAACCATAACATCATAAATAGATATAACTTTTGTTGGTAAAATAATAAATAAGGGGTTAGGGGTTAGAATAAATTACATTTTCTGGTGATTGTTGTCTTCTGATGTTTACCGATTGTTTTTGTTTTTTCAGTTTAAATAAGTGGAAGTAAAATAAGAAAGGATGGCTGCATTTATTGTGTTACGGACAACACACAACATTAATTGTCAAGCAGCAGAGTTTTATTACATCAGGTGGATCCTGACTTCTGATCCCTGAGCAGTGACTGCAAGTAAAGATGGACGACGCAGTGCACTTCCTCCCACTGTGCACAAATGAAGCTAAAATATCTCAAAACGAACGCTGCCATCTTGTGGTGATGATGTCATCAGAGTGTGTGCAGCAGTGATCGTAAAGTGGAGCCCGTGGTATCGAGGTCCCGCCCATACGCGCTCTCGACCAATGAATGTTTGGCGAAGCTGGTTTCCCTGTGATTTCAGGTCGTTCTTCTCTCTCTGATGTTTGTTCGTTTCTGATCAGTTTGGTTTGAATCAGTTATTTGATGATATAAAACAGGATGAGGAAGTCATGATGACAGCTGAGACTGACTCTTGATTGGTCTGAGAGCATGTATGGGCGGCACCTCGACATGATCACATACTGACACAGACTCGGACCGCAAATGACGTCTTCACTTGGCTTCATTTCTGAAGGAAGTGGAGACGTGTCGTCGTCTTTGTTTACTGTCTGTGTCCCTGACGCCTCCCACCTGCGAAGCGTCCACTGTGCGTGACTGATGCCACAGTTAGAGTCTTGTTACCTGCCCAGGGACTCTCCCCTTTTTCCCAACCCTCCCCCTCCACCATCCACGGAAGCAGACCCATCCAGGGTTGGTGTAGGACGACCTGCCGATCAGCAGCTGACCACAGGACGAGGGACCTTCAGGGACAACGCAGTCAGGGGAGAGAGCGTTGACATTTCCACAGCGCAGTCATTCTCATATAAACACGAAAACTTGGATTGTATTTGTGCATGAACGTGTTACACAAGTGAACCTGCTCACTTTTGCATAAAACTCTAGTCATTCTTGTGCACACAGATAAAGTGACATTAGTGCACACGGGTTCAGTGATGTGATTGTGCGTGCAGCTCACCTGACATGTGCAGAGCTGATAAATGAACTGAATCCTTTCTCACCTTTCGGGACACATTTCCTGGAGTCGTCCTGCAGTTTGTATCCGCTCACACAGCTGCAGCTCCTCGTCAGACCGTCCTCGCTCTCCCTGCACTCATGGTTACAGCCGCCGTTTTCCACAGAGCAGTTAGTGGCGGTTACAACTGAACAACACAGGTTGTACACATTTACACTCAGATCACAAGAGTTTTACTGGCGCTTTAATTAAAATGTGATTCTTTGAGTTTGAGCTCATCTTCCTTGCTACCGATGTCTGTTGTGTAACAGGGATTTGTGCACGTTTAAGTGTATTTCTATGGCTGCAGCATGGGTGAAGAGCCCCTGACCAATTTTCCATTTTGTGGGAAAATGAAGTTGAGTCTTGAGTCTTGTCTGTTCGCTGGCAGGATTACACAAACACTAGAGACTAAACTTGGTGAAAGGATGCTCGATGGACTCAGAGGATTTAGTGCGAGATGAGACCTTTTTGTTGATTTCTCAAGGAAGTTATGATTCTTTATGAAAAAGTGCAGGACAACATTAGGGGACAGATATTCATGAGCGTGTGCGATTTTGTGCAGATCCAAATAAAAACCTGGATCTAGTGGGATTATGTTGTTCATAGAGTGTAGGATTTTTTCAGCCATTGTACGGTAACAAATAAGGTTGGAAACCGCAACTTGCACCAACAGTGTAGTCTGAGAATCGTAATGTGGCCTGATATAAGGGTTGTTTTAATTTAAGGGGACTGTCGGGCCTGGGACAGGTTATAGGTCTGGATCTGGATAGGACAGCATCTGGGTCTGGACCACAAGTCGGCCTGTTAGGGAACTCTGCTTAAAGGTTCAGTGTGTAGGATTTAGTGACATCTAGTGGTGAAGTGTCGTGTTGCAGCTGAACACCCCTCACCGTACCCTCCCCTTCAGAACATGAAAGAGAACCTGTGGTAGATTCAGTTGTCATAGAAACTCAAAAGGTTGAGTCTGTCCAGTCTGAGCTACTGTAAAAAACATGGCTGCCTCCGTAGAGAGGACCCGCTCTGATGTAGATATAATGTATTTAAATATAAAGTATTTAAATATAAAGTATTTAAATATAAAGGGCCCATTCTAGGGTAAAGAAAACTACAATTCGTACAATTTAGATGAAACACTAGTGAAAACATCACTAATTTTTATTCAGTTTCTAACAATTGATCCTTTAACCTTAATCTTACACACTGGACCTTTAAAGGTCGGAGGAGTTTTCTGAACCATTCGTTGGAACCTGATAATAGTAAAATATTCCAGCCTAAGTTGAATTCTTCTGTGCTCACAAAAACAGCACAGGTCTTTAAATCGTCTATATCGACATCAGACTCACGCTGGTCACAGTATTTGCCCTCGTATCCACGGTTACAGCGGCAGCGGTAGGCTTGGTACTGGTCCACACAGGTTCCATGAACACACATGTGGGAGTGACACTGGTTCCCATCTGAAAAGGTCAGATCAGACTTGAGCTTGAGACGCTGACGATACATTGAAATACGTCAGTCGTCAGTGGACACGTGTGTTTGCATCAGCTTTGAAAACAGACACATGGAAACTTTTACAACAGTGATGGAGGCTGTTTTTCATTCTGAGCTCCAAACTGATCGTCGACTGAAAACCAGACTTCACATGCTTCAGTGTCTCTCATGTTAAAGAGGACACGTCTCTCACCTGTGTACACGGTCCAGAACTCCAGCTGTTAACACACAAAACAACAATGTCAGTGATGAAGCTTCATCAGTAACGAGCAGTGACTTACGATGTGGAAACTCCTGGAAAACAGCTGCATGAACATGAGCGTGAGAGAAACCAACAACGTTGTGTTAAATACGAAATGTAAAGGCTTCACAGTCCTGTTGATAACGTTTCTCCCTCCAGGCTGCAGCAGCTGGAATCACGTTTCTTCTTCACAGAGACTTGAATGATAGAAGCTGCGTCTCACTTCAGGCTCCGCCTCCTTCAGAGGCTGCATTTAAAGTCTCATTACGTCACAAGTTCACAACTGTCCCATTTAAAAAGCTTCTTCAAATGCGTTGTTTCATTCCTGAGAACCAGGGGCTCCACAGACAAACTGTCACTGCTCAGACTGATTCTGAAACAAGAACTGAAATGAACTGATTAACGGTTCACGAGTGTGTAGGATTTTAGTGACATCTAGGTGTGAAGGTGTCATGTTGCAGCTAATCACCTCACCTCATCCCCCCCCTATCCAAACATGACAGAGAACCTGTGGAAGCTTCAGTTGTCATAAAAACTCAAAAGGTTTAGTTTGTCTCGTTTGGGCTACTGTAAAAAAACATGGCTGCCTCCGTAGAGAGGACCTGCTCTTAATGTAAATATAAAGAATGTAAATATAAAGTATTTAAATATAAAGTATTTAAATATAAAGTATTTAAATATAAAGTATTTAAGTATAAAGGCCCATTCTAGGGTCAAGAAAACAACGATTCGTACAATTTAGATGAAACACACCAGTGAAAACATCTCTAGGATTATTGTATATTAGAATTTCTAACATAGATCCTTTAACCGTGAATCTTACACACTGGACCTTTAAATGGAAGAATCTTATAAATGGTGTAAATTCATCTCACTGTGGCTTCCCTGGTTTGGAAGATCTCTCTGGCCTCTTCAAAGTTACACTTCTCCTCCACACACTCCCGCTCCATGGAGGCGGGTTTCAGCTCCTCCAGGAAGGAGTTGGCCCGACGGGAGCGGAGCAGCATGTGAGCCTCAGCAGGGTCTGAGAACACTGAGGGATTCAGAGGATCAAACATGTGGCATCATCCAGCTCATCCACACCTCCGTCCTTCTCCGGGACATGGTTTCAGTTTGATGCGTCCAGGTTCTGAGATCTCTGTCCGTGTCCATGTTCATTACAAATGTGACGTTTGGGAACTTTAACAGCAGAAATCTCAAAGCCTGGACACATGAAACTCGTTGTAAATCTGTCAGTCATCCATACTCACACACCTGAGACACTGAGCACCGACGCAGACCACAGAGCGACGGTGACGCACACCAAGAGGATGAGGCGGGACATGATGTCAGTCAAACCTGCAGCCAATGAGACGTCATCGTGTTTAGATGTACTCAGCGTCTCCAGTAAAGCAGTGACGGCCACACAAACATTCAAATTCATAATCAACATCTGAGCGATGGCGTTAACGTGAATTACGATTACGATTCTTGAGACAAATTCACACCAAATCATATCTTTTCTTTTTTGTCTTAATGTTTTCTGAGAATCGCTGAAACCCCTGTTTGAACCCTGAACGACCTTGACCCTGTGAGCTGAAGGACAGGGGTCGCACCGGCCGGGAGCGAGTCAACCTCCCTCAACACGTCTCGACGTACCGAAGCCAAGACGCAGAGAAACAAGTCGGACGAGTGTTTTCGTACTTACGTGTGAAGACTCCGAGCTTTGGACAGAGACGAGGCTTCTCTGGGTTTCTACCGTTAATAACTAACTGCCTGTGTTTACTGAGAGTCCACAGTCTGCAGCCCACCACTGTCAACACACACACGCACACACACGCACACACACAGACACACATACCTGACCTGCCATGTGTCAACAGTCCATGTGTCAACAGTCCAGGCTGTAGGTGGCGCTGTGAGTCATGGTGTGACGGTCACAGTCTGTTTGAGCGCTGAGCGTTTTCCTCCCTTCAGTTCGCCTTCTTTAACTTCCTGCAGGATAATGCTCCACGTCACATGACAGTGACCTTCAGTGACCTCCGCCTGGTCCAGACGTGATGACGTGATGACATCATGAAGCTCAACATCTGGGATACAACCCAGTGTCAGTGTGGTGTTCCTAATAAAGTGCTTGTGAGTGTGCATCACGTGTCCTCTGACACAGATGTGTTGTGTTCCTGGAGTCTGTCGGGCCTCAGCTCCCCTCAGGTGTCCCGTCCCCGCCCTCGGGGACATGAACGCAGCTCCTGTTGTTCTGCTGTGAACGCCCTGAGATCCTCCGGGGTGTCGCTGGGCGCCGCCTGTGGAAACCAGGACACGTATTAAGGTTAACTATTCATCTCCGTGTCTTCTTTTGTGGCTCATCCTCGTTCCCTCGGCTCGGTTTACCTTTGTGTGCTCGGCTGGTTTGATTTTCAGAAATAAAAGCTGGCCTGGGGACATAAAGGAGGCGTCTTTGGTTCCACAGGCGACTAACAGCAGCAGAAGTTGCGATGGAGGACACGGTCCTTCCCAAGCTTTGTTTGTGATGGTGAGCTGGTCTGAGGTCTGGCCCTCTGCCACTTTGTGTTCAGGACCAGTTTCCCTGCTTGGTCCTTTACCTCCATTGAGCTAGAAGCAGTTTGAGTTTTGGAGTTTTTGTCTGCAGAGCACAGTTTGACCAAACTCATGTCACTGGACAGGTGTCGAGCTGTTTCTGCTGAAAGCTCCTTATCCACCAACTGCAAAAAAAGGATTACTAGAATATTCTGACACAGAAAATGTACTTTAATCCAACGTGTCCTGATTTGAAACCTTACGAGGAACTTTTAAAACTACAAATACAGCAACGAATCCACTAGTCACTTTCTTTTAGGATACTTTAAACTTCATAACAAACTGTGTGTAATGTTTTAAAATATCCTGCATGTACAGTTAGAGAAAGAGCCATGGAGACAGTGTCAGATGGAGTTTGATGTTTGTCGTCTTTTATTTCTCTGTATTTGTGTGTTGGCATATTTGTCAGTGGTCATCCGGAAAGATATATATATATTTATTATGCATCCGTCACGTGTTAGAAACGTCATCAACACACCCTCTCACTTGTGATGAATCGGTGCTGGCAGGAGAAACATTGGAGCCTCTCCAGAGGTCAGTGCAGGACTGACAGCAGCTTGAGGGTCAGACATGATACATAATACAAACACAAATCAAGAAAATGTTGAAAAACATTTAATCTCACAACGTTAAAGAAAGTGATTCAGTGTTCCAGGATCTGCCCCCTGATCCAGATCTGGACCAACATTTAATGAATTCTGCTCTGGCACCAGTAGTTTCTGTGTAACTCTGCTAATAATGATGAAAATTATAAAATAATGATGATGAATGTTTCACTGTATAGTACAGTATAGTACACTGAGCCGTTCTAGATGTGAACAGGCACATTGCACCAGCAACAGTGTTTCACAGGATCATTAATGAAATTGTCCTGTCCACGTTTTCTCTGTGTGTGTGTGTGTGTGTTGAGCAGCAGCAGAATGACTCGTCTCTTTTCAGTCTGGTTTGGACACCAGCTTCCACACAGACTCAGCATCAGAACCCATATTTCAGCTCTCAGGTGATGAGCATCGAGGTCTCAGTCTCTAACAGGTTTAGGTTTCAGCTGCTGCCTTTGTCTCCTGTTTGTAATTAGTTTTATCGTGATCATGTCTCCATGTAATCCCACGGGTTGTTGTTACAGAATGAATTGTCCTCTGCTGTTAAATGTGCTAAAATAATAATAATACAAGTAGGCTGCTCTTTGTGAAGGACTGGACTCCTTCGGGGGGTTGAATTACTGTATCGCTGACTGAATTGTGTGGAAGAGGAAAAGTAACACAAACAAGCTACAGACGTAGAACCAGGAAACGGTCAGAGCCTGAGGCACCAGACTGAAATTCAGCTGTTTAGATGTTGATCTTTTATTTAAGTTTCAGATCGACTGATTCCAGCTTGAATAATATCTGAGTTCAGTTGAATGTAATATTTTATTGGGGTGTAAATAATGGACTAAACGATTTGTTTGATTTCACTTGGTTTCGTATGTTTTCTCAGAGTTTGTGCTTCAATATCTGAAAACTACAGGAGAGAGGGAGGAACGACAAAACTGGAACCACGATATTAAACTATTAATAAAGAAGGAAAGAAGAAATACACACACGCACACGCACACACAAACTCCGCCGCTGAAAATAGTCCCAAACACCACTGTTTCCTCCTGTTTGATAAAAGCAGTTCCACCTTTTGTTTTTCAATGTGAAACTTGATCTTGAGCTCAGAGCAACGTGTTGATGTTGAAAATATAAACTCAGAGTTTCATCGCTGAGTCTTTGTGTCTCCAGTAAAAAGAAAACATCCGTGGAGCCAAACTCCTGATGTAAACTCTTCAGAGGAGCTTTGGAGATAGAGACAAAGGAGAAGGTGGAGAGTGATGGAGAGATAAACACAGAGCGTCTCTGCTTTCTGCTCAGAGTTCACTGGTTTTCTGCTGTTTCATGATCACGTAACACGGAGAAGGTTCAGTTCAACAGGACAATGACGATGGGCGTCCCCTCCCTCGTCCTTAGCGAGAGGTAAGAAAGAAGTTTTGTTTTGGGAGAGGCGTATAAATGAATCAAAGCCTCGTCCGACCTGCTCATCTCCACACAATCCCTTCTCCAGACCAAACTGCGCGTCTCGGACGGAGAGGTGAGTTTTTGGATTTTAGGATTTGGTTTTGGAAGCAAATTAGTTCGACCTAAATATGATCTAGATCAGTTTCCTTATTGCCCCCCCCCCCTCCTTAAATTCAGGTTTAAAAGGTTGAATTAGTTTTTCAAAAGTTCAATCCACAGCTCTCAAAAAATATTTCAGTTTTACCATTCAATTTGTTTTCTTAATCTTGAGCTCATTAATCAATTTAATAATGAAAAAATAATAATCGTTTAATTTGAAATTAGTTGACATTTGAAATGTTTATGACGCCAGCCAATCACGGCTTCTTTTCCTCCACCTCTGAAAGCTGAATCCTGCGTTACCTCCTGAGCGGAGCTGGAGCCAACGATTTTGGTACATGAGTTGTTGCTGACGTCATCACTTATTAACCAATGAACATAATTTTACAATCAGATGTAAATAGCAGGTTTTCATGGGAACTTTTCAAATGTTTAACTTTTGTCACTTACAAACTGTTCATCTCTCACAAGACACTTTTTATTCACCAAGACGTTCCAATGATTTACGTCCATGTTTTAAATGGTTTTAGGTTTAGTTGAAACTCTAAACACATAAATACAGCCCGTCACAGCAGAGACGTGTTCGTCGTCCAAGAGAACAAACAGCTCCTTTGATTCAAACACCTCGGGTCAGTTCTGATGTTCAGATCCATCTGTTGCAGCATCGCTTCATCTGGGTGAGAGAGCACTTTGGATTAGAGCCATGAAGACGATTAGGCGCAGAAGCACTTGTTCTTCCAGTTTTTGTGGTAGATACATCAGCTCCCCCTTCTGGGCAGGAGGAGAGTCGACACTGATCTGCAAGTTGCCAAAAAAAACGACTGCGATCAGATTTGTTATTTGGCCGACAAAGACCAAAATGTGACAGCATATTAAAACTCATTTGGTTTTCATTCGGATATGAGACATGAAACAAAAGAAATGACACTTGATTCTGGAGAGTTCCTGAGACACTGAGACTAACACACTGATGCAGATTTTCATTTTCCTCTTCTTCCTGCAGATGTCGTTGAGGTTGTTGGGACTCCTGGTCCTGTCCTCCCTCTGCTCTGCCATGATGCTACCAAACATGTCCACAGAGTCCAGCGAAGAGGACGGCTCCACCTCGGACCCCTGGTCCGACTCAGACTGGGAGGAGATGCCCAAATTGCCACCAAACTCCCGCAGCAGCCTCATGTCATCACCCCCCTTGATACCACCATGGCCAGACAGCGGCAACATGACCAATGATTCCAACAAACTCCGGATGCTGGGGATCCCCGGCCCAATAATGCCCCCCATATCTGATACGGCCATCTGCGACTTCCTCCTGAACTCACCAGTACCGCCGCCTATCGAGCAGATTCCACTTTTCTGCATCTGTTCCCACTGTAAAGGCACCACGGGACCCAAAGGAGATCGTGGAGACCGGGGCCCTTCAGGCATGTATACCACTTTAAATCACCTGCGTTTTTTCTCTACTCCTTTTATCAGCGCAACTTCATAGTGGTTGTTGTGATCACTGCAGAGTAAACTGCTTGTGTTTGTCCTCAGCAAAAACTGCACTTTGACACTCAAATGTCAACATTACCCAGCCTGTACTGCTTTAAAGCTTTAAAGTGTTCTTGTTATCCTGTATACAGACATGTGCCGAAGCAAATATGACAACAGGCACATTTTTGCAGATATCACAGTCATTGTGAGTCTGCTACACAACAATGTGTAGCAGACCATGGTCCAGTTTTTAATGATTTTATCAGTTGGTGTCATGATTATTTTTTGGAGAACATTTCCAAAACATGATTACTGATTTTAGAAAGCATGCTCCCCCCCACGATTCAACGATAATCAAAGGCCTGTGGAGTGGTTTGAAAATATCTTGGGACAGTCATTGATTCTAAACTAACCTTTAGTAAGAGCTGCGAGGCAGTTTGCAAAACAGGTCACCAGTGTTTGTCTTAGAAAATTATCCCGTTTTAACATGCGGAGCCTCTTTTATCGAGCTTTATTGAATCTGTGTTGTCTTTTCTTTTGTGTCTTGGTCTGGTAGCCTGTCTCTGCAGGACAAAAACGCCCTCAACCAAATAATAAAGTGGGCTAGTAGGCTTATAGGCGAGTCGCAACTCCACCTCTCGGTGCTTTACTCCACTCAGCTTAAGCGCAAGGCCAACTCGACTCTTGGGGAACGTTTTTACCCTTTAAAAAGCGAGTTCCAGCTCCTCCCCCCGGCCGTCGTTATGTGGCTTTTAGCACTCCAGGCTCCTGTAGGAGCAGTGGGTGCATATGGGGAGGGGGGGGGGGGGTAAAGCACTTTGTTCTGTGCTGTCTGCTGTATTGTGTTGAGGTCTGTTTCCATGGATTGCTGTACCCTGTCTGCACAACAAATTTACCCTCGGATACTAACAGAAACCTAAAGATAACAAGAGTCTGGCCCTTTATAGATAATGTGAATGTGGCCCTTTGGATATACGTAAAGACAATTAGAGGTCACCATTCAGATATTTTCATAAAGGTAAACTTTCCACAGCAGTAATAATGTTTGATAAAGATCAGATGATGACAAATGAAGTTTGATCAACCACTGGTGTCTGTGAGGATTGTGATATAAATGGAGCAAGGCACCAACACCAAGGTTGGTAGTTTGCTTCCCCTTCAGGACCTTCATGCTAATATGAACCCGACTGTTCATCGTTGAGCAGGTGAACCTGGGAGTCCTGGCAGAAGAGGAATGACGGGGTTCAGAGGTCGAGCAGGATTCACAGGTCGTCAGGGGATGAAAGGTGAGTCACACATCACTGCACTGACGTGAACACCGACACGTTAGATTCCCTCGCCGCTGTGGCTGCAGGGCGTCCAGTGATGAGTAACTTTACTGAACAATAGCGCCCTCTGCAGCCACATGGGATTTGGGATTTATGCTGCAGTGTCTTCCAAGTCTCTGTTTCATTTTGCCAATTGACTTGACCTCTGTTCTCCCAACAAAACATGAATTGACTTTGTTTTAGTTCAGGTCAACTCCTGCGTCTCTGTCTTTGTCTGTTGTTACAGGTCAGAAGGGAGACCTGGGGAAAAAGGGGCAGGCCGGTCCTGCCGGATTCACCGGGACAAAGGGCGCACGAGGCTTCAAAGGTCATTGTGAGACAGATCACTCTATGTAAAGGGTTATGAGTGATTCATGGACGTCACGACTCCACTAACACCAGAATGAACATGCTATCCCAAGCTTACAAATCACTTCAATTGTTTGTCTTCAGGTCTTAAGAAGTCTGTCATAGATCCAAACTATGAGAACAACCTCAGATAAGGTCCCAATCTCCACACCAGAATGAGACTTGAAAAATACCTTGATAACGATAAAGTAGTCAACGGTGATGTGACTGAACCTGTTCGGAAAATTCTGATCTGCAACGCGACATCATTTGATGTAGTAGAACTGAGGCACATTTACAATTAAGTCCATTTCAGCCCTTTGACATCTTCGGACAGCCATGCTCATGCTCACATCATCATGGTGGGTGTGGCCTCGTCCCGGCACCGGGACCACAAGAGTGGAAAATATCAGGATTCTAACAAGATTCAAACTGTACTATTTGAATTTTATGCTAAAAATGTGATGCAAATATTCTCGATGTTTGTGTTTATAGGGGACAAAGGAGACACAGGTTTGATAGGGCCCCCAGGTACACTGGGTCCCCAGGGAGAAACCGGCACATGTCCTGCCTCCTGTGATAGTGGCCGGGGTCCACAGGGTCCACAAGGCCCCCCTGGACCAGCTGGAGCCCGGGGCCTGCCTGGGGTTGAGGGAGTTGCGGGACCTAAAGGTTTCAAGGGCGTTAAAGGTGACCTGGGTAAACCTGGCGACCCCGGTCTGAATGGCCAGAAGGGTGATCAAGGTGAGCAAGGAGTGTGTGAGTGCACTGATGGAATGGACGGCACTGATGGGAGACCAGGAGAAAAGGGGTATACAGGGGACAAAGGGGACTCTGGTGCCCAAGGTGTACTGGGCCCCATGGGATCAAAAGGCGACCAGGGCATCAATGGCATCAATGGTCCACCCGGTCCCTGTTCCATAGCCATCCAATCAGCATTCTCTGCATGTGTCAACCGATCGCTTCCCATCCCAAACTGGCCCATTCCTTTCCCGCATGTCCTCCTAAACCGGTTTGGACACTTCGACCCACTCTCTGGCATCTACAGAGCCCCCGTCAATGGCACCTACGTCTTCTCCTTCCACCTGGTCGTCTCCTTCAGGACACTTAAGGTCGGCCTGTTCCGCAACTTCTACCCTGTAGTCAAAACAACAGAGGCAACAAACCAAGCCACCGCCAGCCAGAGTGTCGTCCTCCACCTCACGCAAGGAGACGAGGTGTGGCTGCAGGTGAAGAACAATATTACCAACGGCGTTTACACCGACAGGGAAAGCAGCAGCACGTTCTCGGGGTATCTGCTGCACCCTGACTCCTGCGAAATTCCCTTCCTTCGAGATTTCTGGCCAGATGAAATGAAGGAGAACGGACCATTCAGCTGGGATGGTCCTCCTCACACCACCACTCCTCCACCTTAGTAGGCTACAGTCAGTCGCACATTTGTAGATGAAGTATCCTCATCTTGCCAATCAAACATTCTGTGTATTTCTGACTGCAAGTTTTAAAACAGGGGTAAAAAAGTCTGATAGAGATGGAGTTTTCTGTCAGAGAAGTTTCAAGCCTCTCAACTCGCTGTTGTTACGTGGTTAGAAAGTGATTGAGTCGATCACAACTGCCCCAAATGTGACATCACACAGGAAGCAAGTGATAGTGATAGTCAAGATTTTTTGTAGGTGTGTGTAGGCAGCTGGACTTGCTTGTGTTTAAAGACAAGCAAGTCCAGTTGAAGGTCTTCTGGAGATACCTTGACCTGGATGACTGAGAATCTTGACAGAGATATTCAACATTAAATCTGAGCCATTTGTGGACTAAATCTGTGTTTTTGTAGAGAAGGTTGTTGGAAGGTGTTGAACTGTTACTCTGCAAAACAACGACAACTCAAATATTACTGTGCTGATTAAATCTCGCTGGGTTCAGTCTTACACTGACTTGCTTCCTCTCTCTCCACCACAGGATCAAAATCAGTGGTTTTGGGAGAAATTTCGTTCAGATGTTTCTGGTGACTTTTCATCAGGTGAACATTTTAATGTGTCCAATACTTCTAGGTTGAGTGTAAAACAAGCTAAACTATGACTGCAAACATTACACCTGCATTGAAACATGTTATTTTCAATGTGTGCTATTTACGATGTATTAGGGCGTTGTTTAAAAAAAAATGATTCTGTGATTTTGAAAATAAAGTTGTAATATTAGTCTTCGTGTGACATGAATATCAGAAGACTAGTCCGTCTCCTGAATGTGCCTCATCTTCTTCAGTTCTTCTTCAGTGAAAGTTTCACTAAATACTTGATGTTTGTCTCATCATCATGTCAATAAACTTAGTAGAAATAAGTTCTCTCATTATTTTACACTGTCTTATTATGACTCCTGCATTTGATCATTCTTTGAATAGCTGATTGGATTTCTGATCTGGCTGCAGACTCTGCTCTGATAGTAAATGTTTTAAAGACACTTTGAGAGAGAGAACATTTAGCTTCTATCCATCACTCAACTCAGCTGCAGCTTAGTTTTAGAGCTTGTGTCAGTTTCCTTTGTCGAATATTAATAATGCATATGCTGTGATGCTTGAGAAAAAATAATTACATTAAATTGCAACCAAAGCAACTGATTCCCCCTTTTCTTTTAGTCGTTTTATTTCAGACAACAGTAAAGCAGTGTCTGAAGAGGAGCTTGATCACTTAGTACAGGAGCAGAGAAGAAAGCAGGTAAATGAATGAATGTCCATCAGAAGCTACAGCTCTGATGGACAGCCACATGAGGACGAGCAGTTACTTGAAAACAGTCACATTTGGATCTCACAGTTTTCGCAGCGGGTCGATCCAGACGACTCACAGACGATCTGTTTTAAGCTTGTGTTTGTTTTCATCTGGTTTTGCAGAAACACTGGCACATGTAATGATTTGTTAACATCCTACTGAGCCAAAATGGCTGCCGTGGTGGTTCAGACTGTAAAGAAAGATGGACGACACATAACCACTTCCTCCCACTCTCCAGTAATGAAGCTAAAATATCCCAGATACGAACCAGAGCCTGAAATCAGGAGGATGGAGGAAAACCAGCTGAGACTGACTTGATACCACGGCTCCACTCCGCGATCACGACTGCACAGACGCTGACTGCAAAGGACGCCATCACCACAAGATGGCAGCGTTCTCATCTGAGATATTTTGATATCTTTGATATTTCTGGAGGAAGTGGAGACGTGTCGTCCATCTTTATTTACAGTCGTGTCTCAAAAATCAACCAGTGGCGAGTTCGCTGCTGCACATCCCATGAACTCTCTGTACATCAAGTGACCCCCCCCCCCCCCCAACGGCATTACCTCAAGAAAGAGCGGCCGATGCGAGGACGGATCAATCAGCTTTATTGTCACACAGCTCACATAGTCGCACAGAGCATCATACAAATGTTTCTGCAGGAAATCTCAAGCAATCAGCAGCAGTTCTACAGTGAAACTGTCGAGTCGAGGAAACTACAGTCAACTCGTTACTTCAGGTCTGAACATTTACAGATTTAGCTCCTGAGGACGTTTCTAAAAGCACAAATTCACTTCACTCTTTTCATTGCAGACTTCAGGGCACGTTTGAAAGCAGCTGTCGTGGGACTGAAACATGAGGAATAAAGGTATGGCCCTTTCATTTAGCTGCATCTTATTCTAGCAAAATCTTTGAAGCGACTCAAACTCCCAGCTGCCCATGTTTCAGCCGTCGTCACCCGGTCCACTCCCTCTCCTCTATTTCTCTTTGGGCGCCATGTCGTCGCCACCTGACACATTTCCATCTTCATCCTCATCGTCGATCATCCCCTTCAGGTAGGAACGCTTGAACTCCTGGAACACCATCTCCTCCTCCATCTCACTGCAGACAACAGCAGTGACAACAGACTGAGTCCAGACTGGCCTCACAACTTCAACTATGTTGTCATGTTTTAATGTCTTTAAAATATAAGTAAAGGAAAAGGTGTAGGTTTAACTTTTTGGGTTCGTTTGAACAAAATGAGAAACAATGATGACGTCTCTGACACGATGTCGATCAGTTTGTAGCCAACTCAGACTTAATGTTCAGTAAACAATAAATATGTCAGACCTGACAGAAAACTACAATAACCAAGATGCATTCTGGCAATAAGCATCCAGTCACAGAGCTCAATCAGCACTATGTGACTGAGCAACAGCGCCCCCTGCAGACACACGTGGGGATTCATTCTGCTGGGTTCTGTTTCCGAGCGATGACGTGGTTTTCATGTGTAGAAAAAACAAAGCGATTCAACGTGTTGAGTCGTCCCACTGAACTGAAACACTACCGAACGCTGGATATTACCCATGATCCTCTGCTTCCTGAACCAGAACAGCTGCTGCCGTGAATTTATGCTCAACGTTAGATACGTGTGGAAACAGACGGAGCCTTCTGTCCGTACTCTGCCTTCATTGTGACTGTATTTGTGCTCGTTTTCTGAAAACTTTCAAATACAAAATACAGACGAAATGGAGCAGTACCGCAGGAAACCAGAAGGGCAGCTAATCGAGAAGATGACAAGACACGAGGGATAAACTTCTACGATGGCAGAACATTTTGAGGATGGTTGATAGATGAGTCAAGTTCAACCTGAGCAGAGTTCTGACGGAAAGGAAGAGAGGTGATGAAACAAAACCCAGCAGAGGAGAGCTGATACTGCTGATGCAGACAAAGGGATGAGAACAGCAGCTAATAGAGGAATAAAAAAAGAGCTGATGAAGTGATAGAAGATCCAGGAACACGATCCCGTCCCTGAGCGACCTGGACACAAGGACATTTACGAACTTACCTCTCCTTCACTGTTGGCAGCAGTAGAGGGGAAGAGGGGAAGGTTGAAACGTGATGTTTTATCATGTGTGAATAAATCCGTCACCTGGTTTAAACGACTGTGACTCACCTGCATCAGGTTTAGGATGCATCAGTTTAAAGGGAACCTCCAGACCCACCTCACTGCAACACAAACCAACACAGTCTCAGGCAGAGACCTGAGCATTTATATCATTTAAAGGAGACATGATTGTCTTCTACTCTTTTCTGTCCTCTCGTGTTTGGAGGTCGTTTCCGTCTGTGTTTGCAGGATTGACTTTGGGAGGTAGAAGGTTTCTTCTTTTAATTTCAACATTTTCTCTGATTTCTGATCCGACATATTCAGGGAGCTAATATCTTGGGGTCTGTTGGGCCTTGACGGAGCTGTGAGCTCGAGTGAGTGACGTTCTGTCTGTGCTGGTAAAAGTGTAAAAAAAGAGGCTGAAAAGAGAAGCTGCAGCAATGGACAATCATAACACTTAATTATCAACATGAAGATGAACAGAATACGTCTCCTTTAAACTTTCAAGACAACTACAGGTCACCTGATACAGGACTGAGAGTTGCTTTTATTACATAATATATTTAATTAGTGGTTAAGATACCAAAGCAGACTCGTGGACGTTCAGTCTGTTTAGAGGACAGAACATCGACCATCTTTCTTTGTTGCTGTGAGTCGCTGCTATTAATAAAAAAGTGGACATGAACTCACCTTGATCCCATCATCCTGTGGTGGAGACAAAGACCAACGTCAGAACAGCAGAAACAGTTTCATATGAATTCACATAACGCAAATAAAGAACTTTAGCTTCTCAATGAAAAGTAAACAAAGAGACATTTACCATTAAGTGGAAGAATTACATTTGAACAGACACGAGATTTTAAAGATATGTTTCTAAATGTTTGTAAACAGGTGGTAAACTCAGAAAACGACACTAAATGTTCACTAAAACGTTTTCCACCAATAAAAGGCTCAAGTTGTTATTCTGGGTCTTTGCTGAGATTCTAGAATCGTTCCTCCTCTGCTGGTTTCCTCTCCCTCTGTCCATTCATACACTCCTCAAACAAGTTGGGACGACCGGTGAAGTTGAATTAATGAACCCATTATCGACACTGTCCACGTCAGACAAAGATTCAGCCACGACACTTCTTCCCAGTAAAATCCAAACTCTCTCGCGCTCACGTTTCCACCTCCGTCTTCCTGCAACAACCCCAGTCACGAGACTTGAGAGTGAGACGCCTGTTAGGTGAGATAGATGTGATGGTGCCAGACTCAGCGAAGTCACAATTTGAGCTTTTTATTGGTGAAACAAAGACGTTTCAGTGAATATATTGTGGACTGTTGCAGTTGCCCCATAAGATCACATTGCAGCCACTGCCGTCTTGTCGTGGCTGCTGGAGGAAGCTGGACCGACACCAACAGTTTTCATAAAAAACGTTGGTTTACACACTATTGGTTGAAAAACATCCGAATTAGAGACGACATTCTTCCACTGACAGAGCAGCGTTTAGTGACATCATTCTCTTGATTGTGAAGTTTCACAGTTTGCTCCACAAACAAAATGATAACAGACAGACGGCGTGTTCACGACATCAACCTGCATTTCATGACGAGTAAATAGAACACACACACACACACACACACACACACACACACACACACACACACACACACACACACACACACACACACACACACACACACACACACTGACCCTCCGACGATGAGCTTCACCATGACTCTGTATGAAACCATGATTCCCAGAACCTCCTTCAACACGCCCTCCTTGACACTGAAAGAGAAGAAGACGACCACGTTTGCAGAAACTTCTGGATCCATCACACACAACATGTCTTCTGTGTGGACGCTGATTGTTCCCTCACATGCTGGACGATGCCAGGTTGGTGTCTTCGTGCTTCAGTTTACCGTCCAGAGCGATGCCCCTCCGCTCCCTGTTGTTGGCCAGCAGGGGCAGCAGCGTGTAGGTTTTCTGCAGGGTCGCCCCGGCAGACACCGAGTCCCTGAGACACGGAGACAGTTACACATTCAACTTTTGACAGAAAAAAGGCGAATTTTCAAATATTTGAGAGCAGGCACATGGTTTAGAGTGAGAGCATAAAACATCTGAACGTGAACGGTCCTGCTCTCAAACTGATGCTCTGGAATAAAGAGACAGAAAAAACCCTCACAGACATTTTCACAAGGAGAACAAGAGTCGGAGCCTCTTTGTCTGACAGTTTAACAGTCAGACTGTTTCCTTGACTGTCTGAGTGAATATTTGTGCTAAGTTTCCCTCTCGGTTCTTGAGATATCGTGTTCGTATGGATAAGATGGACGACCTGTAAACTCGAAGCCTCCGGCCACTAGGTGTCGCCAGTGTAGAGCCATTAAAACGACACCTCTCTTTATTAATTCTGGAGAATGCTGTGCGTGCTGACCATTACCCAAACTCCTCGATGGCCACAGATTTGACGTAGCTGTCATTGGAGTACAGGACCACATTGGAGACCTGATCCACTGGGGAGGACAAGAGGAGACATTCAGTCCAGTTCCTGCTTCATGACATGTGACACATCTCAAAGGGGCGTCACGTTTACCAGAGACGATGATGTTCTTGATGTTTTTGCTGGAGTTGTTTGTGACGCCGACGTGCACCTTGATGCATTCACCATGGTAGTACATCTGGAAACAGGATGTGAGGTCAGAGTGAGTGAAAATCCAAAATGGAAGAAGTTCTGCTCCTGTTTACAAACATCTTGATGATGAGCTGATGAAAGTCGTCTTTTAAACGAACACTCGGAGAAATGAAAGAGTTTAAACCAAAGGATGTAACAGGAAACACGTGATGCTTCTGAATCACAAACTGTAAATAGGTCTCCACTTCCTCCCACTATCTAGAAAAGAAGCTAAAATATCCTGAATAAAAACGCTGCCATGTTGCACATTTAGAGCCCGAGTGTGTGCAGCGATCAGGGACTGTCAATCAAGACGTCTCAGCCTGTTTTTATATCATCAAATAACAAATCAAAAATCAGTGCAATGACCTAAAATGACAAAAAACATATTTCACAAACCTGCTGAATATAAGTTGATGATTTTAGATTTTAACGTGACCTCACCTCTTTGTCCAGACTGGCCTTGACATGCAGCGGTTTGTCAGACATGACAAAATCCCTGGTGGTTTCAACAGAGGGCGCCACTCCTTCGCTCTCTGGGGCAAACTGCACCTTCCTGAGCATCAGCTTCACCGAGCTCCTGTTGGACAGATTAAATATGAAACTGATTTCTGAGTTTCTGCTCTGACTCAGTGATGAGTGACCGCCCTGCAGGTTCTTCTTCCTCGTTATTAAAACGTTGATACAAACCTCCATATTCTTGCAGGACGGACGAGCTCAGACTCACCGTTTGCGAACTTTAGTGTCCTGGCTCTCCGCGCTGAACGCCTTGATCTCAAACTCCACGGCACATTGCTGCAGGCCGAGAGAAAAGAGGCGTCACCGTCATGTGGTCACTTCATACATAGCAGCTGCTGGTTTGAATCCTGAGTCGGTTTCTTACCTTGCCGACGTCATGTGGCGTCGGCTGCATAGCCACTGAGCAAGGCAGGTTGTCAGGAAACTGTGAAAACAAAAACACATCAGTCGGTCTGTGTTTATTTCCACCGTGATCATTTCCCTAATACGCACAATGAGACACACATCACTTTAAAGATAAAAACTGACAAATAATACTGATCATTAAGTTTGTGCTGAACAGGAAGACAGCACTTCAGAATAAAAGCCTTCATGCTTGTACTGAAGTTTGAGCTGAATGCAGACTTTACCTCCCTCACATCATCCTTCATCAACATTCAGATAATCGTGGTGATTTGATCATTAGATCAAACAGCAAAGAGAAATGTGGATTGGAACTATTTACTTATTTAAAACGAGATCACAATTTGACAACTTGACCCTTTCCCCTTGGGGATGGAGGAACAGCGGTTTGAAGAGGAGGTTGGTGAGGCCGTTCCACCGCCGCTCTCACCTCGAAGAAGAAGGGGTAGGCGTTGTCTCCCAGCTTGCGCAGCAGTCGGGCCTGTGACTTGGTGTGGATTCCCTTCTCGCGGTCCTGCAGGGGCGGGTACACCTGGCGGGTCGCCAGGTACAGCTCCCTGCGGAAGGCGATTCCCATCACATCCATGTCATCTCTGCCGTACCGAAAGGTGCAAGACAGGGTGACGAACACTGGAGGGCAGAAGAGAAACAGGGGGCTCCAACCAAAGGTTTTAATAATTGCACACAAATGTTGTTTCATGTTGAGTTTGCAGGTTTTTTTTAACCTACTCTCAATTGGTCAAAGTTGAACTCATTTCTATTTCTATTCTTTTATAAAAATGACTTTAGGCTGCGAATAAGACTTGACAGAGTTCTCTGTGAAAGATGTAAATTATCCAATAATCTCTGATATCGAGAACCGTTCATCTCATCAGCTTCACACTCGTCATGAGTTCAGTGAAGTTCACTGGTAAATTTGGTTTGATTTGGACACGTGATACGTTCAACGTGAACAAACTTGCTGCCAAGCAGCTGCTGGAACTCAGCACGTTCACGACAGTCAGCTACATGAAGGACACGGCCCAGGGTTCCATTGGTTCACTGAACATCACAGGAACAAATCGTCACATTGACAGAGAGTGAGTCTGAGTCTGTTCAGGTCTGTGTCCTGAGCCCGGATCAATGTGTTTGGCCGCTGACCTTTTCTCCCCTGCAGGGCCTCGGGATCAGTGAGGATGACGCCATCTAGTGGTGGAAAGAATAGTCAAAGCTCTTAAGGAAATTAAAAATGAAAACAGGACGTCCAAGATAAATTCAAAATGGCTCCTGGTGCTTCTTCATGCAGTCTGTGACATCATCAGAGCCAAATACATATTAAAAACATGTTGTATATAAACTGTATATAGTCAACGTAGGACCCAACTGTTTGTAAAATTCATATCATCAGTATTTAACATACTTATATCGGATTAAAAAGTGTGTGAATCAGGGGAACAAAAAACAAGCACGGGAAGCTGTGTGTGTGTGTGTGTGTGCGTGTGTGTGTGCGTGTGTGCGCGTGTGTGAGTGTGTGTGTGTGTTTGATGCATGGAATCATCATGAGTCCATGCATGTTTTTTTTAACTTTTTAGCAACGTGTCGTTAATTCACCTTCAACACAAGAGAACACTGAACCAACAATCACAGTCCATTGCTGTGATTGTTGGTTCAGTGTCCTGCTGGTGGATGATGGGTGTGTTTGAAACTCACCCACAGGATCCACTGAGTCCACACGGTCCACAAAGTCTCTTGTCCCCATGTACACTCCGACCTGAGGAGGACAACTGACACTTAGAAAATCTGACATTCATGATATTTGTGCATCTTCGTGAAATCAATCGTCCAACAACCTGAATCACTTCAGAAGAAAATCCACATGGATCCATAGAACAAACAGAAAACCACTGAACGCAGTGAAGAGTTGATGCGTTTACGTCCTCAACGACTTTTACAGACGGAAACTATTCATCATCTATTAAACTTGTCACACAGGTCGATTTCTGCAGAGCTGCTGCAGAAAGAGACATCTATCAAACACACACACACACAGACACACACACACACACACACACACACACACACACACACACACACACACACACACACACACACACACACACACACACACACACACACACACACAGCAGAGTGAGCTGTAATCTGACATAAAGCCGTCAGTCACACACGTGTCTGGGTGGCGCTCACGTCGTCGTGACTTTGCGCCGACCTCCGGAGGATCAGTCAGACGAACAGAAGCTGCTTTATACAGCGAGGAGGGAAGTTTGGACAAATCGCCCGTTTCTCACGACCTGACGCTGCAGCAGCTGAAGTGATTTCATCTGTCACTCACCGACTTGTCTTTGCAGATCTTCTTGAAAACAACATTCCTTGGACTCATGTTGGTGCAGATGGACGTGAGTCAGCAGAGCCTGAGAGCGAGACACAGAAGACGAATGTCTGTCAAAAGTCAAGTTTCGTCTCTCGGGATCTGAGTCACATGGTTTATAAACGTTATTGTTAGGTCTTGATCCTGGAGACTAACGAGAGACACAACTGCTGCATCTGAAACTGAAGGAGAACAAATAAAGAGCTCCTGAGATTCCTTGACTCCAACAGTCGAACCAAACAGTCTCCAAATCACCTCTGACGTTTGTTACGCCACCTGAAGGCCACCGGAGACTGGGATAGGGAGGGTGGGGCTATTCCTGTTGGGTGTAAAGTACAACTTCACCACTAGGTGTCGCTGCACTGAACACTGAAATCTGACTGTGCGCTCTTTAACGTTAATGAAGGAGAAGAGGAGGTGAACAGGTGGTGAAGGAGAAGAGGAGGTGAACAGGTGATGAGGGAGAAGAGGAGGTGAACAGGTGGTGAAGGAGAAGAGGAGGTGAACAGGTGGTGAAGGAGAAGAGGAGGTGAACAGGTGATGAGGGAGAAGAGGAGGTGAACAGGTGGTGAAGGAGAAGAGGAGGTGAACAGGTGGTGAAGGAGAAGAGGAGGTGAACAGGTGATGAGGGAGAAGAGGAGGTGAACAGGTGATGAAGGAGAAGAGGAGGTGAACAGGTGATGAAGGAGAAGAGGAGGTGAACAGGTGATGAGGGAGAAGAGGAGGTGAACAGGTGATGAAGGAGAAGAGGAGGTGAACAGGTGGTGAAGGAGAAGAGGAGGTGAACAGGTGATGAAGGAGAAGAGGAGGTGAACAGGTGATGAAGCAGAAGAGGAGGTGAACAGGTGATGAAGGAGAAGAGGAGGTGAACAGGTGATGAAGGAGAAGAGGAGGTGAATAGGTGATGAAGGAGAAGAGGAGGTGAACAGGTGATGAAGGAGAAGAGGAGGTGAACAGGTGGTGAAGGAGAAGAGGAGGTGAACAGGTGATGAAGGAGAAGAGGAGGTGAACAGGTGATGAAGCAGAAGAGGAGGTGAACAGGTGATGAAGGAGAAGAGGAGGTGAACAGGTGATGAAGGAGAAGAGGAGGTGAACAGGTGATGAGGGAGAAGAGGAGGTGAACAGGTGATGAAGGAGAAGAGGAGGTGAAC
>NC_047167.1:23847273-23867273 GCF_009819705.1 Hippoglossus hippoglossus | reverse complement strand
AAATATCAAATCAGATATATTCCACATATCAACATGAAAAAGCTGCTGTTTGTTACATTATGGAAGAAATGGTTTTGCTGTCGCAGCCTGAGCAGAACACACACTCCAACACACAGCAGAACACACACACACACACACACCAACACACAGCACCAGACACACACACACACACACACACACACACACACACACACACACACACACACACCAACACACAGCCCCAGACACACACATAGCATCACCAGGTGTGTTGTGAGGTTGTCACTTGGCCCGAGGGTATTGACTTCAGGTCAGACCGGCTCTGCAGCTCGTCACATCACAGGAGCGCTCACATGTGAAACTGCTTCTGTGGACCGACAGCTCAGAGCGTGAATTAAACTCTGAGCGATTTCTGGACAGGACTCTGGATTAAATGCTGTTTTCTGGGCAGTTCAGGTGCAGGTGACTGGTGGGTTTTGGACATGGTGGACCTGACCAGGGACCAGACCTCCGTCCTCCTCTTCCTCTGGAGCTGAACGCCGTGGTCATGAGACTGAGGAGGACTGTGAGTCTGCTGCAGACGTTGATCGTGGTCCTGCTGGACGGTGAGTTCACTGTGGAGTCCCTTCCACTTCCCTCTGTCTTTACAGCTTCACCAGGCTCCGAGCAGGTGAGGAGCAATAAATGTACAGAATATGATGCGTTGTGCTGTTGTGTGATCGATGTGTTTTAGTTTGTGCTGATGAATCAGGATCCAAAGTGAAAGTCTAACCCTAAGTCTATATGTATTAAATGCAGTGTAGCTCCGTGGTGATTTTCGTATTAATTTGAATTGCCAGCAACATTTTAACACGTTTTAGAGAATTTTATATCAGCTTCATCCACACGACTATCACCACTGCTACAGATTTGTGTTCTAGAGTCGCTTCAACAGAGGAGTTTGTAAACGCTGCTGGTCCCGTGTTAGTTTGAAAACTCTGAGGCTGTTTTATTCTGAACAAGCAGAAACTGAGATGTTTGGAAACGATGACGTAGACGTCGTCAGCTTCCTGTCACATGACCTCCTTCCAGAAGAAAACAACCATCAGCCTCAGCTTCCAGAGCAGAAACAACATGGAGGATCAAAGTGTTACTGAGCCTCTTCGCTAACAGCTGCTGTTCAGTTCCATTCTGTATTTTACAAAGATGTTATAACAACAATCTGCAACAACTCTGCTACTAATGACCGAACATTTCCTGATTACACCGGCACCCACATGCCCAGTGTATGTGAGCGGTCGTGTGATTTGTGTTTAGCATCCTTTAGCTCAGCAAGATAGTTTGGCTTGTTTAACATTCGGTGAAGGAAAAGGTCCCGTAACGACGATTCATGGCCTCTGGGAAACCGTCCAAACACGATCAGCTTCGTGTGTGAGCGGTCGTGAGGTTTTCACGATTCCTTCTGCGCAGTCGCTCTGCCGCCTCTCGCTCAGTGGGTGTCAGAGATAAGATTTAAAATAGAAACTCGTTGTGACAGCAGGGGTTTGGACGCTGTCGGCTCCCGACGCAGTCTCCATGGACTCCACAGACATGAGACACACCCTGACGTGGCGCCCCCTGCAGGCTTCATGCAACACTTCAATTCTCTACTCTGTCCAGTTCCAGGGGTAAGTTGGACAAAAACTCTACCTTATTTAGTTTGTTCTTATTATTTCTACTCACTACAGCACAAAATGTGAATTAATCCGTCACTGAGTTCCAAATAAACACACTATTTTCGATAGAAACTTCAGTGAGTCGCGGGTAATTAAACGAGATTAAAGATCTTACGACAACATTACCTCCGGAAAAGGGTGGAGTTTTCTGCGATGGATCATTTATCTGCAGCATGATGATGTGTACAGTTGCACTGTAACCTGACAGAGCAGTAACATCTTAGTGAAGTATGAAGTCCTGTAAGAACCTGGAGAACAACGAGAAAATATACATACTGTGTTCATTACAATATCCCTTTATTTCTAATTTGGAAAATGTAGTTTGCCGAAGTCACTATTCACTCTGGTTATGGCTGTGGACGACTGGATGCACCGTGTAACGTCCACTGGATTAGTGTCAACAAAGGAAACTTAACAATGTGAAGATTCTCAGGCAGGTTCTGTTTTCAGTGATTCCTTTTGGTTTCTCTGTTGACTTGTGATGCACATCAAATATATTGATGTGCTCAGAAAGTGTGACTCACACTGAATCTAAAAATCGTCTTCGTGTTGATATTTGACTGAGTTATGATCCAGAATCTTGACAAACTAAAAACAACCTGCTCAAATCTACACAGCGAAATAAAAACCAGCCCAAAGAAAAGCTCCATCTGGAAATGTATCATTAATAATGAATCATGAATCTAAACTAACGTATTACGAAGTGTGTTTGTGACTGTAGCTGCAGCAGTGAAGTGGTTTGACAGGATGAAATATGTGAAACATGCAGCTGAAATAAACCTGTGGGTGTTTCTCCATGATTTAATTATGACTTTAATCAAAGCCGCTCTAATTGTCGATTTCAGCGGGTGTGTCTGTTCTGATGCTTCAGTCGTCACCCAGGAGTTTCTACTTTAATTAGGTTTCAGGTACATACCTGCGGCTGTTTGGACGTCAATCAAACCCTTTGTTTAAAGTGAGCATCACTGTTTCTCATCTAAAAGGGTCACTGTGGAGGAGGCTCCAGCTGGCACAGCCAATCAGCTCCCTGGATTAAAGGGGGTCAACCAGGGGCTGAGTGCACGTGAGCGGAGCTGCAAAGCTGGAGGCCACTTGAAGTTGTGCTGAGATGCAGAAAAGCAACACCTTTGTCTCTGGCTGTGAGTGAGCCCCCGGTGGCATCGTCATTTGGCTCAGGTGTAACAGTTGGTGACTGTTAACAGGGAGAGCTGATTGGCTTCTCTTCTCTCAGCCCATCACCCCCCCCCCCCCCTGGTTTCACTGAGCCTCCTCCACACTCACCTCGGGTCATTTGAATCTCAACGTGCACAGTCACAACCAGTCCTGCTTCTACTCACAGTAAAACCGGAATTCAGTCTCCAGACATTTTACTCCAGGCATTTATGAGGTCACTGTGACCTTTGACCTCTGAAATCTAATAAGTGACACCTGGTAAATATCTGAGGAAATTCTCCAGTTACAGACAAACATGTGAAAAAACATGTTTGTGAGGTCACAGCAACCTTGACCTTTGACCTCCACATTTTAATGAGTTCATCTCTGAGTCAAACTGAACATCCTTACCACGTTATGAAGAAATTCCCTGAAGGTTTTCTTAAGATATCGTGTCTTAAACATAATGCCTCTGGCCACTGGGTGTCGCTGGTGCTGAGTCTGTGTGTCTGGTTCCCTTCAGGGAGTTTGAGCTGACGGTGCTGAACGGCAGCTGGGTGGATGCTCCTGAGTGCCATCTGATTCAGCACACACACTGCGACCTGACCCTTGACCTGGGCTCCGACTCCGACTACAGCGTCCACGTCAGAGGGCGGTGCGGGTCGCAGCCCTCAGCCTGGGCGGAGCTCCGCCAACCCTTCAACCGCAGAGACAGTAAGGGCCTGGTCACACTCACACTGTCATAATTGAAGTTTGGCCTCACGTGGACTAAAACTCCGACCTGTGATATCTGCTTCACATTTGGATACGTGAGGCCGTGCCCTAACGGTGCGTTCACACAAACACGATAAGATTACAAACAAAGTCAAAGACGCAAACAGATGCAAATTACACGTCATTCACGTTGAAATATTTGAACTTGAAGCGAAACATTTCTGAGATGTGATGTTGCGAAAGCCAATCAGCATTGAGGATGAAACCAATCAGAGGCAGGTCCTGGCAACGATGTGAGCTAGCAGGTCATCACGCTGCTCAGGCTCCGGTAGCCACGGAAACAGCAGTCATCCTCACCCAGCTCCCGTGTGCGCCTCCTGCTGGTCTGTGGACACACACTCGATCCAGTTAAACAGGGTTGTGAGATCACCTCCCCCCTGGTGGCTGGCTGCAGCACAGGCCTCCTCCATGTTAGCAGATGGGACATAGGCCTTTCTGCCATTTTACGTAGTTCATATCACAAAGGAACAGTCTTGAAATGTGCAAGATGG
Organism: Hippoglossus hippoglossus; assembly: GCF_009819705.1. Taxonomy (NCBI): domain Eukaryota; kingdom Metazoa; phylum Chordata; class Actinopteri; order Pleuronectiformes; family Pleuronectidae; genus Hippoglossus; species Hippoglossus hippoglossus. Next base: position 23,863,183 of record NC_047167.1, on the reverse strand, counting down.
CAGCGCTCGTATCAGAGATATTTTGGCTTCGTTTCTGGAGGAAGTGGAGACGCATTTATTTACAGTCTGTGGTCAGAAAATGAAGAAGCATGAAGAAGTGAGGGTGTGAATCTTGTGTGCAGCCGTCCTGACGGTACCAGAGATGAAGGTGTCGGCAGCGGTCCACGGTCTTCACGTGGTTTTTCAGAAGCTTCCACTCACTGCCGTTGTCATGGTGACGGTGTGGAAAACAGGCGATGAGCTGCAGGTCAGCGTTTACTTCATGTCTTCCATTTCTCTTCCTCTTTTCCAGTTCATTCTTGTTCATCCCTTCCTTCCTCTCCTGTTGGCCCCTTTATCCTGTCCAGCTTTGTTCTTTTTTACATCCTTTTTATTTGTTCCTACCTTCTTCCATTTACACTTTTGCTTTGCAATCTTACTTTTCTTTTACATCGGAAACATTTTGTTGTACAAAATAGTGAAAGAACAGAAAGTAGAGGACCATCCCTCGAACAGTTGGAGATATTTAACGGTATTTGTTTAATTTCTTGGCTTGTTTTTTACGATCCATCCATCTCTCTCTCTCTTCAGGCTCAAGTCTACTCCGTGTCAGCTGAGGAGGCAGAGCTGGAGGTCGACGCCCTGCAGGAGGGAGTGAGGTACTGCGTCAGAGCGCAGACCGTCATGGGAACACAGCTCCAGAGCAGCAGCACTGACGCCCAGTGTGTGTCCATCACAGGTACACACACACACACACACACACACACACACACACACGCACGCACGCACGCACGCAGGCACGCACGCACACACAAAATCTTTAATTTCCATGTTCTTATTTTCTCACAATATCCTGACTTTCAGTAATATTCCCTCGTCCAGTTTTTTTAAATAAAGCCCTCAAACTGCTCCACTTCGCTTCAGAATTAGATTTTTAAAAATGTTTTTGTATCTTTCATGTGACTGAATGTAACATTTTGAAATTAGATACAATCTGTATATGGACTGTCCTCACGTTACAAATAAAAAACCTCACCTTCCGTGTTTAACTTTTCCAAAAAAAGTGTCACTTTGCAAATGTCCCATTTTGAGTAAATGTCCTCCAGAAAATGTTTTTAATGAATCACTTTCAAACTGAAAGAACAACCATCAGGTTCCTGACGTGTTGGTGGCGTCGAGATCCCTGCGATAAAAGGAAAAATAAAAAAATCAATTTTGTCCACAGATAATTCAAATGAACTGTAAAATTCATGGACGACATAAAATCCATAACTAACAAGTTGTCTCATTCCCGACAGGTCCAGACGCCGCGTGGAGGAGTCCGACCACCGCGACCGTGACCGTCATCATCATGGCCGGTCTCTTGTTCGCTGTGTTCTGGTCCATCGTTCACTGGCGTCCAAACGTCTGCCACACGTGTTTCCATAAAGAGCCACTGCCCGACTCACTGGTCAGTTCAATGTCTCTGAAATACATGAACCATAGAAACCGAAACTTACTGATTCCAACTCAGGTAGAAAAATGGCTCTTTTCAAAATTATATCTATAAATATTATGTGGATGATTTTACTTTTATTAGATCTTGATAAGGTCGGTAGATGCAGCACGTGGTCGTAACCAGGCATCCAAACAGGATATTTACACCCATGTAGTACCCCCTCTAACCACTAGGCTGCTGGGTCACACCATGATTCTTTAAAACAAACAGATACGATTTAATCAGTAAACAACCTATTTAAACATTTCAGCTTGTTCTTTCCATTTAATAGATTTGTTATTTGTATTAATCGGTTTTGTAAATACCATATGATGCAATTAAAGCAAATGATGCATTTAATTAATTTTCCTCACAGCAAGATGTTTGGGACGTTCGCCACCGGATGAGCCGTCAGCAGCTGGAGGTTTGGGAGCGGACCTGCGTGGTGCAGAGCATCGACCCCGAGCACCAGGCCTCAAAGACTGGCACTGGGTTCGTGTCCCTTCTGGAAGAACACAGTGGTGACCTCCTGCTCACTGTGGATGTTGTGGTCTTTCCACCCTCAAAGACCTCAGGACACGCTGCAGGAAAAGAAATGTGACGTCCTGGACCTGCAGGAGACCCCCCCTGTGGTCGGTCAGTGTCCTGTTCCCAGGCAACACATGCCGTGCCGTCAGGTCGTCACCTCGTCAGGTCGTCAGGTCGTCAGTCGTCAGGTCGTCACCCTCGTCAGGTCGTCAGCTCGTCAGGTCGTCACCTCGTCAGGTCGTCAGGTCGTCAGGTCGTCAGGTCGTCACCTCGTCAGGTCGTCAGGTCGTCACCTCGTCAGGTCGTCAGGTCGTCACCTCGTCAGGTCGTCAGGTCGTCAGGTCGTCAGGTCGTCACCTCGTCAGGTCGTCAGGTCGTCACCTCGTCAGGTCGTCAGGTCGTCAGCTCGTCAGGTCGTCACCTCGTCAGGTCGTCAGGTCGTCAGGTCGTCAGCTCGTCAGGCCGTCAGCTCGTCAGGTCGTCAGGTCGTCAGGTCGTCAGGTCGTCAGCTCGTCAGGCCGTCAGGCCGTCAGCTCGTCAGGTCGTCAGATCGTCAGGTCGTCAGGTCGTCAGCTCGTCACCTCGTCAGGTCGTCAGGTCGTCAGCTCGTCAGCTCGTCAGCTCGTCAGGCCGTCAGGCCGTCAGGCCGTCAGCTCGTCAGCTCGTCACCTCGTCAGATCGTCAGGTCGTCAGCTCGTCAGCTCGTCAGGCCGTCAGGCCGTCAGCTCGTCAGCTCGTCAGGTCGTCAGGCCGTCAGGCCGTCAGCTCGTCAGCTCGTCAGATCGTCAGGCCGTCAGGCCGTCAGGCCGTCACCTCGTCAGGTCGTCAGGTTCGTCAGGTCGTCAGGCCGTCACCTCGTCAGGTCGTCACCTCGTCAGGCCGTCACCTCGTCAGGCCGTCAGGTCGTCACCTTCGTCAGGTCGTCAGGCCGTCACCTCGTCAGGGGTCGTCAGGCCGTCAGGTCGTCACCTTCGTCAGGTCGTCAGGCCGTCAGGGTCGTCACCCTCGTCAGGCCGTCACCTCGTCAGGGTCGTCAGGTCGTCAGGTCGTCAGGTCGTCAGGCCGTCACCTCGTCACCTCGTCAGGTCGTCAGCCGTCAGGTCGTCACCTCGTCAGGGTCGTCAGGCCGTCAGGTCGTCACCATCGTCAGGCCGTCAGGCCGTCACCCTCGTCAGGTCGTCAGGTCGTCACCTCGTCAGGGTCGTACACCTCGTCAGGGGTCGTCACCTCGTCAGGCCGTCACCCTGCGTCAGGTCGTCAGGGCCGTCACCTCGTCAGGCCGTCACCTCGTCAGGTCGTCACCCTCGTCAGGTCGTCAGCTCGTCAGGTCGTCAGGGCCGTCACCTCGTCAGGCCGTCAGGTCGTCACCACTCGTCAGGTCGTCAGCTCGTCAGGTCGTCAGGGCCGTCACCTCGTCAGGCCGTCACCTCGTCCAGGCCGTCAGGTCCGTCACCAGTCGTCAGGTCGTCAGCTCGTCAGGTCGTCACCTCGTCAGGTCGTCAGGTCGTCACCTCTCGTCAGGATCGTCAGCTCGTCAGGTCGTCAGCTCGTCAGGTCGTCAGGCCGTCACCTCGTCAGGCCGTCACCTCGTCAGGCCGTCACCTCGTCAGGCCGTCAGGCCGTCAGGTCGTCACCTCGTCAGGTCGTCAGCTCGTCAGGTCGTCAGCTCGTCAGGTCGTCAGGCCGTCACCTCGTCAGGCCGTCAGGGCGTCACCCCTCGTCAGGTCGTCAGCTCGTCAGGTCGTCAGGCCGTCACCTCGTCAGGCCGTCACCATCGTCAGGCCGTCACCGTCGTCAGGGCCGTCAGGCCGTCAGGTCGTCAGCTCGTCAGGTCGTCAGCTCGTCAGGTCGTCACCGTCGTCAGGCCGTCACCTCGTCAGATCGTCAGGTCGTCAGGCCGTCACCGTCGTCAGATCGTCAGGGCGTCACCCTCGTCAGATCGTCAGGCCGTCACCTCGTCAGATCGTCAGGCCGTCACCTCGTCAGGTCGTCACCATCGTCAGGCCGTCACCCCTCGTCAGGCCGTCACCTCGTCAGATCGTCAGCTCGTCAGGTCGTCAGCTCGTCAGGTCGTCAGCTCGTCAGGTCGTCAGGTCGTCAGCTCGTCAGGTCGTCAGGTCGTCACCTCGTCACCTCGTCAGGTCGTCACCTCGTCAGGTCGTCACCTCGTCAGGTCGTCACCCTCGTCAGGTCGTCACCTCGTCAGATCGTCAGCTCGTCAGGTCGTCAGCTCGTCAGGTCGTCAGCTCGTCAGGTCGTCAGGTCGTCAGGTCGTCAGGTCGTCAGGTCGTCACCGTCGTCAGGTCGTCAGCTCGTCAGGTCGTCACCTCGTTCAGGCCGTCACCATCGTCAGGTCGTCACCATCGTCCAGGTCGTCACCTCGTCAGGTCGTCACCTCGTCAGGCCGTCACCCTCGTCAGAATCGTCAGGTCGTCAGGGCCGTCAGGTCGTCACCCTCGTCAGGGCCGTCACCTCGTCAGATTCGTCAGGCCGTCACCTCGTCAGGTCGTCACCTCGTCAGGTCGTCACCTCGTCAGGTCGTCACCCTTCGTCAGGCCGTCACCTCGTCAGATCGTCAGGCCGTCACTCGTCAGGTCGTCACCGTCGTCAGGTCGTCACCTCGTCAGGTCGTCACCCTCGTCAGGCCGTCACCATCGTCAGGTCGTCAGGCCGTCACCTCGTCAGATCGTCAGGCCGTCACCTCGTCAGGCCGTCACCTCGTCAGATCGTCACCTCGTCACCTCGTCAGGCCGTCACCTCGTCAGATCGTCACCTAGTCGTCACCTCGTCAGATCGTCAGGTCGTCACCTCGTCAGGCCGTCACCTCGTCACCTCGTCAGATCGTCAGGCCGTCACCTCGTCAGGCCGTCACCTCGTCAGATCGTCACCTCGTCACCTCGTCAGGCCGTCACCTCGTCACCATCGTCAGATCGTCAGGCCGTCACCTCGTCAGGCCGTCACCTCGTCAGATCGTCACCTCGTCACCTCGTCAGGGGCCGTCAACCTCGTCACCTCGTCAGGCCGTCAGGTCCGTCACCTCGTCACCCTTCGTCAGATCGTCAGGTCGTCACCATCGTCAGGCCGTCACCTCGTCAGATCGTCAGGTCGTCAGGCCGTCAGGTCGTCACCCTCGTTCACCCATCGTCACCTCGTCAGATCGTCAGGCCGTCACCTCGTCAGGCCGTCACCTCGTCAGATCGTCACCTCGTCACCTCGTCAGGCCGTCACCTCGTCAGATCGTCACCTCGTCACCTCGTCAGGCCGTCACCTCGTCACCTCGTCAGATCGTCAGGCCGTCACCTCGTCACCTCGTCAGATCGTCAGGCCGTCAGCTCGTCAGGTCGACAGGTCGTCACCTCGTCACCTCGTCACCTCGTCAGGTCGTCAGGTCGACCAGGTCGACATTTCTTTTGCTTGATTATCTTTCATGGAACGTTCACCTGCTGCTTGTTGTGTTACTTTTGTCCACTATAGTTTCATCACATTTGATTTGTCTTGTTTGTTGACTGTGATTTTGTTTGACTGTTATTTGTGAAGCACTTTGTAAAGGTTCTTAAACAAAGTTATTCTTCTTGTTATTGATGTGATTATTAAATGTTTCTCATGTGTCTTTGAGTTTTAAAAAAATTTGTGTCACTTTCCAAATTCTGTACTATGTGTATTTTTTTTTTATATGGCGTAAACCTCATGTTGTACTGTTGTACTAATATTCCCTTTAATAGGCGACATTTTCTCCTTTTCTTTTGCCATCACTTTTTAATGATAGTTTGTTTATTTTATCTGCTGTCTGTTGTGAATGGCGGGGCGGCTGAGGGGTAGAGCGGTGTCCGTCCTCGACAACCAGAAGGTTCGGCAGCTCGTTCCTCAGTCTCCCCCATCTGCCTGCTGAAGTGGTCCCTTGGGGCCAGATACTGAACCTCGAAATGGTCCTCGTAGATGTTGAATGAAGTCGCTCTGTATAAAACTTCTGCCAAATGACAGGTAATAATAATAATAAGTGACATTTTATCAATTTGCTTTTTGTCTTTGAGGATTTTCTTGTTTTTGTCGTCTTTCTGAAGCTTTTTGTAAAGCTGTTTTGAAAAGTGCTGTATGAATAAAGTTATTATTATTATTATTGGTAATTGATATTATTTTTTCGTTTCAGGATGTTGAGCTCCCCTTGCTGGTCATGAAGTTGTATTACAGTAACTACACCAGTCTCCATGTTAGCTGAGCTCTTCCTCTCTGTGGAGTTTTTGTGGAGACTTTACGATGAGGTTTCTAACACGTGACAGATGCAAAACATTTAAAATAAAACAAAGACAGACACTAAATATCTGTTGTCGATGTTTATAAACAAAACTTCTGATCTACGCAGCAGAAGTTATAATAATTATTTACCTGACGCACACGAATAAGAAAAAGTTCATCTCCTTGTTACCAGCCGGTTACACAATGAAAACTCATGTTGTCATAGAAAAGAGAAAAACTGTGGCAAATGTTGGCGTTGGAGTGTTAACAATGCACAAAAAGAAATAAACACTCAATCAGTTGTTCAACTTGGATTTATTTACTTATATATTTCTGTCAGAGATACTTGAATAACTGCAGAACAATAACACAACTTCAACTTCAGGTTTTCCAAACATAAAAAGTTATAGAACACAAGCACAGATCAAACCAGCTGTGAGTAAAACACAGGTTCAAACCAAGCAAACTGACATTTGTTCCAAGGTTTGTTTTATCATGTATTCAGACATGAAACACGTAAAGACACAGATACGATATGGCCGACATCACACCAGTGAACTACACTGTTGACATGGGCTGTCATGTTAGCTCTCAGCTTTCTACTATGACACAGAGCAACATTACCTCCCACACAACGACCTGTGATGCTGTGACTGGAAGTTGCATTTTGATGTGTAATTAAAATAAATGCTAAATTGTTAATTAATCATCGAGCTGATGAAGAATCGTGAAGCAAAGAGGCAGAAAAATGAAGGTGCAGGTGAATTTAACGACCTCAAAAATGAGCCTTGCACTTTAAAGTGTACTTGATGCTTTGTGAGGGCGTGGTGAACGACCTGGTGGGCAGCTGACGGATGAGGTTGGACCTATTGTGGGGGGGGGGTTGAAGTTTGTTGCCTTCCCAGGCTGCGTCCTTCATTCTGAAAGCCGCTCTGCTGCAGTTTGGTCTGGCGTCCACACGAGTCACGAGTTTTAGAAACGTTAAAACAGAGAAGTTTGGAAACACTGTTGGTCCCGTTTGAGTTTGAAAACTCCGGTGCTGCGTGTTCATCTGGACGGACAGAAACCGAGATGTTTGGAAACGATAACGTAGACGCTCACAACCTCTTGTGATTGGTTCCTTTCTCTCTGATTCGTCAGGCTCCTGTCACATGACCTCCTTCATGCAGAAAACAACCGGCCTCAGCGTTCAACATTGATGCTTTTCGTTTGTAGGCTGAGCTCTTTTTTGCAACTAACAACAAATGCTTCCTGTTTACAACGGCAACATGCATGTGTACGTGCATGGTCAGGTGATACGTGTTCACATGCATGTGAGTCTGGACGGGGATTAAAATGATATGGAGCCAAAACACTTGTAGACAGAGATGGTTTCGGTTTAAATGAAAATGTAGAAGTTTGGAAGACGCCTCAGTCCGTCTCTGTCGCAGTGTGAGCGACGTCTTGGTTGGAATCAGAATCTTTCTCGTCCTGGTCGTTGTTGGAATCAATGTCAGGATCTTGGTCCTCAAAGCTTTCATTTGAATCCAGCTCCAACTCCTGATCTTCATCTTGGTCCTTGTCTTCAGTGTTTACTTGGTCTTTGTCATTCTCATCTTGGTCTTCGTCGGTCTCATTCTGGTCTTGGTCTTCATCATTCTTATCTTGGCCTTCATCGGTCTCGTTCTGGTCTTGGTCTTCGTCATTCTCATCTTGGCCTTCATCGGCCTCGTTCTGGTCTTGGTCTTCGTCATTCTCATCTTGGCCTTCATCGGTCTCGTTCTGGTCTTGGTCTTCATCATTCTTATCTTGGCCTTCATCGGTCTCGTTCTGGTCTTGGTCTTCGTCATTCTCATCTTGGCCTTCATCGGTCTCGTTCTGGTCTTGGTCTTCGTCGTTCTCATCTTGGTCCTGGTCTTCAGGTGTTTACTTGGGTCTTTGTCATTCTCATCTTGTCTTGGTCAGTCTCGTTCTGGTCTTGGTCCTGTTCGCATCTCCCTTTTCGTTGGTGGTATCATTCGTGTCTTGGTCGGCACCGTCCTTCGTTGGACCTTGAAGAAAAGACTGGAAGTCCCTGGATGAACTCTGGAGGAATTCTCTCCTCTCTTCCACTTTAGCCATGAACTCTGCTTGTTCTCTCATGTTTATCAGATACTGGACTCGTTTCTTCCAGCCCGACTTGGCCTCAGCTTTCTCTCCTTCTATGAGCATGTCGATGTACTCTGGAGTGGACAGAGGGTTTGGCCTCAGTGCGATCTCTTTAAGTCTGTTTAGAACACTTGGCAGAGTCACCCATCACTTTCACCACCTCAGCCTGCACAAGGTCATACTCAGGCCTTCAGTCTGTCATCAGTGTCTTCACAGACATCTTAGCCCCTGTGGCTCCCAGGTACTTATCTTCCAGCTCTTTTACTGTTTGTCTTTCTGTGACTTCCTTGTACTCCCATCGGTACTTCTGATTATAATGTACATTCCAAACACATTTGCCTGGGCACATCTTACAGATCCCATCTGGTCCCATTGCACTACAGCGTTTTTATCTGCATCATTTGCATAAGCACAATTGTCATGACAGGTAAAATGACACTGCTGACAGTTTTGTGAGGAAGGTTCCAGAACCAGAATTATCATGTTGAAAAGCCTTATTGACTTTGAGTTCGATCACAAAATCCTTGTTTCTGCTGATCTCTGCCTCGTGATCTTTCAGTTGTGTAGCCGTCTCTTTTATCTCCTCCAGCTTGCCTAACCCAATTTTAACCTGCTTCTGCAAACTCTGAACTGAGATCTCGAGCTGCTGTCTTTCTCTGAGGACGTCCTTTGTCATCGTCAAGCTTTTGGTCGTCATTACATTCAAAGCAGTGAAAAACCTCCTCATGCTTTTTATCCCCATGTTCCAAAACATCTCATCGAAGCCTCCCTCGTCATCTTCCCCACTCGCGCTCTCTCTGCTGCTCTCTTGTTTTGGGCAAACAACACTGAGTTATTGAACTTGAAGTGAACCGGCAGTCCTTCTTTTGTTTTCGGACACGGGACAACCGCAGCGTTTGATCGCCTCCAGAACTGGTGGACGTTGGCCGTCTGCAAATGTCACCAGAATCCGGATGTTTTCTGCCACGTCTTTGCCGAAGATGGAGAGCACTGAGTCAAACACGTATTTCTGTGTTGGTGTGAGTCGTGCTAAAGAAGCCTGAGCTACGAAACACACAGCATCGATTTCACTGACACCACTCTGAGCAGAGAAGAGATGGCGAAGCCTGCTCTACGATCAACTTGTCCTTTTGGATACCTCTCGTATCTCCAAGCCTGGAGTGTCAACATAGTGAGCGAGTTCTGAATTTTAAAGCCGTCCCGATGGTTGAGTTTGTATGTCGTGACTTCAGTAGTCTGGCTGTGAGCTTGTGAGGTGGACTGACCCTCATCTACTAACTTAAACCGATAGGGATCGTTCCACTCAACACCGAGAATGTAATTAATCATCCCGTTGATAAGAGTTGATTTGCCAGCACCAGTTGCTCCCAGAACCATTATGGTGCGATTACGTTCATGGGACTCTTTCCCGAAGCGGAAACGTTTGCACCCGTTCACAGCGATGTCCTCCTCTTGCAGGGGAATTTTATAAACAGGGATAAGCCCTGACTGAGGTTTCAGCAGTGTGCTTTCATCTTTAACGGCGTCCGCTAGTCGCTGAGAGCATTCTGGCGTCTCTGGAACGCAGTCGTTTGATTGTAAAGTATCAAAAGAGTCAAAAACATCTGGAGTTTCTTCAGGATCATTTGATTTTGGTTTTGGAAAATAAGAAGTGACTAACTTCCATGCTGAGCTCATTCCAGACAACATTCTGGTGACGACACAGAATCTGTGACAACAATGTTAAAGTGTAAATCAGTTGGTATGAAGGTCAGTTGTTTGGAGAGTTGATCTGATCAGACTCTCATCCATCCATCCGGGTTTGACGCGGTCGCTGATATGAATCTGCAAATATTGAAACAAAAAAAACAACGTCACACACATTGCAGCTGTCACATAACACATCAGCTGCACTGGTCGTGGACGTTAAATCAACTTTGGCTTTCGTTAATTGTAGATTTAACAGAAAATGATGGATGAATTACTCTGTAACAGTACGTTTCTCCAGGTGGAATCATCAGCACAAACAGTTTCAAACATTTTGGTCCCATAAAAGGTCACTGTGACCTTGACCTTTAACCAAAACCTAATCAGTTCCTCTGTCAGTCTAAGTGAACATTAAGACAACACATTAACATGTTGACACATGAACAAGGCAATAATGTCTTCGGACTTTGAGCAGCAAATTGTAATCAGGTCATCCATGAGTCCAAGTGAATGTTTGTGTCAGATGTCATGAAATTCCCTTCGGTTGTTTCAGACATATCACATTCACAAGTCATAGCATCACCATGACCTTTGGCCTTTAACCTTCAACCACTGAAATCTAATCAGCTCATCTTTGAGTCCAAGTGAACATTTGTAACAATTTTGAAAAAATTCCCTCAAGGTGTGTTTAAGAATCCTGTTCACAAGACTGGGACAGACGAACCGACCGGCCACTAGGTGTCGCCGGCACGGAGGAATCTGTTTGTGAGGTGATGTAATGTGTGTCCGATAAGTCAAGTTGATCTGAACGTGTTCACTGTGCAGTTAGGAGCTGTGGTGCAGAGCCATCCAGGAAAATACTGGAGAATTATTTTTAAAAACAAGATGCTGGTAGAAATGAATCACAACAACCTCTGGTGGTTCTTCAGGTACAGGGCACAGGAAATGCTGCGATTTCAAAGTAGTGGTCGTGATGGACGTCTTCCAAACGACTAAAATATAAAAAGAGCACAGTGCCAGAAAAAACATTAACAAGTGATTTAATGAAAAGCTTTGTTTAAATAACATGAAATAATCCACAAAAATCTAGAATCATGCAGCTCAGAAACTTACCACTTCAGTTTGTCTGTGATCAGCAGGAGAAGCAGGAGTTCTGTGTCTGTGTCAGTGTCAGTGCTGGCAGCAGCTTTATACACCCACCCCCCCCCCCCACACACACACACACACACACACACGCAAACGCACGCACAGCACACACGCACACACACGCGCAAACACGCACACACACACACGCACACAGCACACAACACACACACACTGAATGTAGAGACAAACCTGTTAGACTTTATAAACTTATTTTTCTAATCAGATCAAAAGTCAACATCTTCACATGTTTATACATTTCCATGATAACAAGTCTCCAGAGAACTTTCTGTGTTTTCGTTGCATGTTGAAGTGAGTTGTCTTCGCTTCCTCTTCATCTCTGAATCAAACTTAAACTACGAGTTCGTTTTCTTATGAGCACAGAGGTGAGGTCTTCACAGGAAGTCACACCATTTCCAGAAACCTGCAACTCTGAAAGTGAAATTAAACCTCACACGACCCTGATAAATACTGTAGAGTACAAAATTATGGATAATAACTGATGCAAACTAAATTAAAGCAAATAACTGATGCAAAGTAAAAGTAAAGAAAGTAAATCACTGCTTTAAAAATTCCAAACTGTGATTCATTCTAATAATCAGATCATATTTAAATTTAACAGTCAGTATCTCTACATCTGAATCAAAAGATAGAAACACCAAACAATTTGCTGAACCAATTTACAATAAATGAGACCCGTTTACCAGAATCACCTGAAGTGATAAATATGAGTTGAAATTAGAATAAAACCATGCAATAAAAACATTTCCACCAGTTCTTTCCTTTTCTTCGTTGACCCTTGAGGTTATTAGGACACGGATTAGCGGAACGAGCGAGAGGTACAAGGCCAAAAGAAAGTCCTCACGAAACAGACAATCCCAGCCGCAGCTCAAAGGGCATCACACGAGGTGGCATGTTTAATGCACAGGCAGAAAAGCCACACACAATCAGCGAAACGTTAATTAAACCCGCTGCTGTAGCTATAAATCGGGCCATGCATGGGGATAAATCAGCCCGTGATCTGGAATCAGTGCCGCTGTCTAACGGGACTATTGCCCGGTGCATCACCGACATGGCCCGGTGCATCACCGACATGGCCCAGGACACAAAGTGCCAGCTGGTGGACAGAGTTAAGAAAGGGAAATATGCTTCACAGTTAGATGAATCCACAGATATATCAAACTCTGCCCAGCTGCTTGTTCTCATCAGATACAGTTTTGGACGGAAAACGTAATGCTGTTTAGCTTCCCGCTGGAGTGGACGTGCACAGGCGAGGACATTTTTACAGAACTAAAAGAAGAGGGACTGTCTTCAGAAAGCTGTACTGGTGTGTGTCGGGACAGGACTGGAGCGATGCTGGGGAAAGAGAGGACTGAAAGCGAGAGTCTTACAAGTGGCTCCGCTCGGACATTCCACACTCTGTGTTATTCACAGAGAATCTCCTGCAAGCAAAACACTTGAACCAGAGATTAAACATATTCTTGACATTGCGATAAAAATGGTCCACTACATAAAAACACGTCCACTGAATATCAGACTTGCTCTTGCGGGAGATGTGCTGAGCCGCCTGCGTGAGCTGCGGGACGAGGTGCGCGTGTTTCTGATGGAGCAGGATCCCAGCTGAGCACCTCACTGACCCTGACTGGTTAACAAGGCTGGCGGACTTGTGCTAAAAGACTTTCTCAGCCCTGACAAACATAAAGAATAAATACAGATCGCAGCTAAACGTGGAGAATGATCTCCGAGTGGCCGTCTCCAAAACAAAGCCCAGAATGGACTTGCTCTGCTCCATGCATGTTGCCCACCTGTCTCATTAGTGAGTTTAAGAAATGAAAGTAATGTTTAGGCTCAAAGAAATAACCCTAAAGGTTTTGCACATGGCAGCAATAAGGTGTCTGCTGCTCGTTATGCACACAGACGCGCTCAGACGCGCACAGACATCACCTGCGCACTTTGTTATACTTACAGCATGTGCTCACTCAGCCCTGCTGTTTATACAGGGAGGTCCCTGTGTTCTGGTTATATTCTAGTTCTTAAATGACTATAAAATAATATCATGGCTGTAAGGCTGTTGTTCTTTTGTGTTGTATTAATGCCCGTGTTTGCATAGGCCTAATAGTGCGTGTGCGTGGCTGTGCGCAACATTATATACACATCCAGGGTCGGTGGGGGGTCGCCAGTCTCTGGCTCCGTTATTTTGGGGGTCGCGGGCTGAAAGGTTTGGGAACCCCTGATCTAGAGGACAGAGCTTGTTTTGTTAGCTCACTGTGACCTTGACCTTTAACCAAAACCTAATCAGTTCCTCTGTAAGTCTAAGTGAACATTAAGACAACACATTAACAACGTTGACACATGAACAGGCAATAATGTCTTTAACCGTCAACCACTGAATCTAATCAGCTCATCTTTGAGTCCAAGTGAACATTTGTAACAATTTTGAAAAAATTCCCTCAAGGTGTGTTTAAGAAATCCTGTTCACAAGACTGGGACAGACGAACCGACCGGCCACTAGGTGTCGCCGGCACGGAGGAATCTGTTTGTGAGGTGATGTAATGTGTGTCCGATAAGTCAAGTTGATCTGAACGTGTTCACTGTGCAGTTAGGAGCTGTGGTGCAGAGCCATCCAGGAAAAATACTGGAGAATTATTTTTAAAAACAAGATGCTGGTAGAAATGAATCACAACAAACCTCTGGTGGTTCTTCAGGTACAGGGCACAGGAAATGCTGCGATTTCAAAGTAGTGGTCGTGATGGACGTCTTCCAAACGACTAAAATATAAAAAGAGCACAGTGCCAGAAAAAACATTTAACAAGTGATTTAATGAAAAGCTTTGTTTAAAATAACATGAAATAATCCACAAAATCTAGAATCATGCAGCTCAGAAACTTACCACTTCAGTTTGTCTGTGATCAGCAGGAGAAGCAGAGTTCTGTGTCAGTGTCAGTGTCAGTGCTGCAGCAGCTTTATACACCCACCCCCCCCCCCCCCCCCCCCCCCCCCCCCCACACACACGCAAACGCACGCACACACACGCGCACACGCACACACACACACACACACACACACTGAATGTAGAGACAAACCTGTTAGACTTTATAAACTTATTTTTCTAATCAGATCAAAAGTCAACATCTTCACATGTTTATACATTTCCATGAGAACAAGTCTCCAGAGAACTTTCTGTGTTTTCGTTGCATGTTGAAGTGAGTTGTCTTCGCTTCCTCTTCATCTCTGAATCAAACTTAAACTACGAGTTTGTTTTCTTATGAGCACAGAGGTGAGGTCTTCACAGGAAGTCACACCATTTCCCAGAAACCTGCAACTCTGAAAGTGAAATTAAACCTCACACGACCCTGATAAATACTGCAGAGTACAAAATTATGGATAAATAACTGATGCAAAGTAAATTAAAGCAAATAACTGATGCAAAGTAAAAAGTAAAAGAAAGTAAATCACTGCTTTAAAATTCCAAAATGTGATTCAGATAAAGTTTCAAGACGTAACCACTTTGACATTTGTGAATTAGAGAAGCACAAAAATACACCATCCACAGAGATGAGAAGGGATGAGTAAGGACCCAAATCTTATTTTACAAATTTGTATCCCAAACTTGGGAGCAGATAATCTGTTAAATTAGTTTCTGTACTTGATGACATGTGATTTTTAAGCAAATTTTTTAAGATTCCTGTTACCTGAACCCAACCCCTGAATGATAGCTATCAAAAAATGACTCACATATTATGTTCTTTTTAAAAGTTGGTGTATGTAATCATTCCTCCTGCATACTGCACTGCCTGGCTAGGGCATATGTTATGACTGAACAAATACAAAAAAATCTTGGAAATAGATGAAGATATTAAAATATTATTAAGTTAAAATTCACTCATTATCTACTCACCACTATGCTGATGGTGGGTGAAGTTTTGAGTCCAAAACAAACCTTGTGTTTTAGGGGTAAACAGCGTTGCAGCCAATTCCAACACAATTGAAGTAACTCAAACAGAAAAAAAACTGAAATGCCTCCATAATGCTCCTGTGGGGTCATCCAAGTGTCCGTAAGCCCGGACATTCAAATTCAAGTCGAGACGGCGTCATTTACACCTTGTTTTCTGGAAGTAGTGATGCTAACGCGCACCCCGTGCATACCCTTTGGCTGTTAGCTTGTGTGCAGTGTGTGCTTGCAAACGTGAACACGGCTCCAAAAGAGGATATCATGGACATTTAGGCTAAAAACATGGTTTAAATGAAGCCGTTTCAAATCAAATTTGAATGTACGGGCTTATGGACACTTGGATGACACCACACGCATAGTATGGAGGCATGTTAAGGTTTTTTTTTACATTTGAAGAACTGATCACCAGTTACTTCAATTGTGTTGGATTTAGCTGCAACACTGTTTGCCCCTGAAGCTCCTAAAGTGTTTTCCGGACTCAAACACTTCACCCACCCCTCCATCGGCATAGTGGTGAGTAGATAATGAGGTTTTGGTGAAAAAGCTGTGG
Source organism: Hippoglossus hippoglossus (assembly GCF_009819705.1). Lineage (NCBI taxonomy): Eukaryota > Metazoa > Chordata > Actinopteri > Pleuronectiformes > Pleuronectidae > Hippoglossus > Hippoglossus hippoglossus. The sequence continues at coordinate 23,847,508 of NC_047167.1, read as the reverse complement.
AAATGGAAACGAATTCAAACATACCTTGCAAGTTTTGAAGACCTCTGATGAATCCTCCTTTAAGTAGAGTGGTAGGCCGGCCAGGGCTGTCGTTCAAGCTGAAGTGATGTTGTTCTTGTCCTGTTGAACAAACATACACAGGTTATGCATAGATGGATGTTGGGGCATCCTGTTCACATTCAACATTATGTAATACACAAAAAATATTTTACCTGAACATTATATGCCATTATAA
>NC_047167.1:23837273-23842273 GCF_009819705.1 Hippoglossus hippoglossus | reverse complement strand
AAATTAAAGGGTCTCTGTTGTACGACAGAGAATCAGGGACATGTCGAAGTAAAGGAAAGAAGAGTTTTCAAGAATGAAGTCATAATATTACATCACATGTCACTTGGCAGATGCTTTTATCCAAAGTAACTTACAATCAGTGCATTCAACATCTATCAGGGGCTGTTTAGGTTCAGTATCTTGCCCAAGGACACTTCGGCATGCAGATGGGGAAGACTGAGGATTGAACCGTCAACCTTCTGGTTGGAGAATGACCGCTCCACCCCTCAGCCACAGCCGAGAGTAAAGTCATAATTATACGACAGTATAAGTCTTAATATTCTTATTTTTCCCTTGGGATCAATAAAGATTCTATTGATCCATTGACCCAATGTTCTGAAAATAAAGTTGTCATATTACGAGAATAGAGGCAAATACATTTAAAGAAAAGATAAGAAAATACAAAATAATAAAATAACCACGAAGAAGAACTGATCATGACCCAGACGTGAGCAACGATAACGTCACAGTCGACAAAACATCTGTTCCTCCACTAAAGAGACAGTCTCTGTGTTTGTGGTTCTTTCTTCTCTCGACAGTCACGATCTGTTCCTGACGATCGTGTGGAGCGAATGAAGCTAAACTTTAAGTATTTAGTTATTTGTGAAACTCAAAGTTTAACGAGATGCTGCACATTCCTCGTTTCAACACAGGAGACAAACTGATCGACTGATGTTCATGACACAAAGACTAATATTGTGATTTTATTCTCATAAACTTACAAATTCTTTTCTTGAAATATTACGATGAAACTGCTGATTTTTTTCTTTCAACTTTGTCCCAATACTCCTTCATACTATTGAGATTCAGTTTTCATCGTTACTCATCAAGTATGTTTTCCCTCATAAAACACACTTTGGTGAAATATGTTACGTTTATAGAAAATGTATTTGATTCCAGCATTTCATCCATGTTTGCTCGTGTGCGGACTTCTTCTATCCGGCTCTTTTGGTGCATTGCAGAATACTTTGACGTGTTACTGCCCCCTGCTGATTAGTGGAATAGTGCGACAGTATTAGTGGGGTTGTGTATTGTGTGATCGGCCTGAACTTGCAGGTGCATCCCCGTCCGTAGTTAGGGAATCTTAACCCATTCAAGCTAGCATTAGCTGCTACGCTACAGGCCCAGTCCAATGTTGTCATTGGCTACTTTAAGTAACATGTGATCATAAGTGAAGAGGTCGGTTATCATGCGTGTCCCGCTCCTTCTTTCCCGTTGTGCTGCTCGGGATGCGCTTGTCTCACTGTGCACGTTAATCTGAAGGGTTTTTCTACCTGTCCGTTATCTCTCCAATGTTAAAAGTTATTTATAAGCTGTTTTCAGGTGTGATGGTCGAAGTTTTGAGACAAACTACTGAGATAATATCCCTAAGCATTGGGAATAGCTAACTACGTGGCTAACTAATTTAGCTACAGCTAGATGTTATACGTTTTATACCAGCTGCCAGTGCTAAAGTGTCAACAATAATTTACTGAGTCAGTGAACTCTAATTATGATGTTACACTGCCCACTGGTGGTAAAACTACACCATAGCAACACCAGTAATAAAGCAGCTCAAACACCATACCTTTGACTTTCTGTCACTTTAATTTCTTGTTTCTTATAGGAACATTAGCCATTAGCTTAAATCAACCAACATATCAGTTAGTCTCTATTCTCAAGGGTTTCCAGAGTTAGCACGTCATGTAAATGATCGACATTATCAGCGTTTGGTAAATGGCACTGGAGGATTAACATATTAACTCTCCTGTAATCCTTGTTTCTTTGATGAAGTCAAAACTTAAAAGGAGAGAACTACAACTGCCAAGGTGTGGCATAGCTTTGGCCACGGAAAGCAATTATTAGTTATTAGTTATTATTCGAAGAAATACTTTTGTTAATTGTAAATTATTCCTGCTTCCAAATACAAAGATGATGAGTCTTGTTGCTTTGAGTCTTTCTCTGTATAAAAGGTAGTTTAACCACACGTCCTCTTTGTTGGCAGGACTGACTCTGTGGAACCCCGATGACCTTGGAAAAGATACGAGAGAAAGACCAAAACCTAACAGCCATTTTGAGGTAGTCGCATCTGAATCAATTGAGGATAAATCTTCAGCACTAAATGTTGAAGCTTCTCTGAAAGCAAGTTTCTTAAGTGGACTGGTTGAGGTGGAGGGATCGGCCAAATACCTGAATGATCATAAGACATCCAGAAATCAGGCCAGAGTAACACTGAAGTATGAAACTACCACTAAGTTCCAGGAACTGTCCATGAACCATCTCGGAAGAGGCAACATGAAACATCCGTATGTTTTTGAGAAAGGAATAGCAACACATGTAGTCACAGCTATTCTTTATGGAGCACAAGCCTTCTTTGTGTTTGATCGTGAGATGTCAGAAAGAGAAGATCATCAGGACGTTCAAGGCAACTTGAAAGTGATGATCCAGAAGATCCCATGCATCACTATAGAGGGGGAAGGTTCCCTGAACATGGAAGACAAAGATAAGGCAAATGTGGAGAAGTTTTCTTGCAAGTTCCACGGAGACTTTTCTCTTGAAAAGAATCCTGTGTCCTTTCAGGATGCCGTACAGGTCTATCAGAGCCTGCCAAAACTACTGGGATCCGATGGGGAAAAAGCAGTTCCAGTGAGAGTCTGGCTGTTGCCATTGACAATCTTAGATTCTTCTGCTGCTCAACTTGTTCTTCAGATAAGTATAGGATTAGTTCAGGAAGCACAGAAAGTCCTGGAGGACTTCAGTGAGCTGGAAATGAGATGCAGCGATGCAATGAGAACAACAACAGCACAGCAGTTTCCTCAGATTGGCAAAAAACTTAAAAGTTTTAAAGAAATGTGCTCTGTGTTCAAACTAGAATTCCAACGAAGTTTATCAGTGAAACTTCCATCTATACGAGGAGGAGGCGAAGAGGAGGATGTGCTTGCAGAGATACTGATGAAGAGACATCCATCTCCGTTCAACAGCAAAAACCTGACTGAGTGGATGGACTGTAAAGAGAGAGAAATCTGCATTTTAAAGTCTTTCACCAAGATGATGAAAAACACAAAGACCATCTCATCGCAGAATGGTCTACATGAGGAAATTCTCAGTGCAGAGCAGGTCATGTGTTTTGTTTTCACCTCACTGGGAGATGCTGAGTTGTACCTCTCAGCTTTATCAAAATACTTAAAGGGAACCACAACACATGACGACCCTCAAGATCCACATACCTACGATGTAGAGAAGGAGCAGTGGTACCTTTCAAACAAAGTTCCTGATGAAATGAGGAAAAAAGCAAAGCTCTTCAGTGATTTTGCAGAGGCCAACAAGGAGAACATGAACATAAAGTTCCTCATAGTGGGTTTGACAAATGAGACAGAAAAAGGTTCAAGCATCTACCTTTATAAAGACGGCTCTTCTCTCAGTGAGAACTTTGAACCACCTTCAAAGCCTGAAACTGTGGAAGCAAGTGACATAAACCACAACAGTGTGACACTGAAGATCTCTCCACCCAGATTTGGAGCCGAGAACATCACCTCCTACTCTGTTGAGTACTGTGTCCATGGAGAGGATGGATGGCAACAAAAGACGGAATCAAAGGATGGAGACGTCACAGCGAGCGACCTGAGTCCTAACACAGAGTACGTGTTCAGATGCAGAGCTGTCACCTCAGTAGGTGTTGGACCAGTCAACGAGCTCAGTGGAACCATTAGAACTCTGCCCTGCAGCCCTCCTGGAAAACCTCGAGTTGAACCAAACTCAAGTGAGATAACCGTTAGCTGGCAGAGACCTGCTGAGCTTGGACAAGATGTCCACGTTCTGAGCTACATCGTGGAGTACGCCCAAGCAGACAATGTGGTGAAAGGAGAAGATCTCCAGTGGAACCAAACAATATCAGGAGCTGAAAAGGTGATCCTTTCAGAGCTTCTGTCAGAGACAGAGTATGTTGTCAGGGTCAGATGTGACTGTGGTGGAGCTGGCAGAAGCAAGGGAAGCATCTCTGTGAATGTCTGCACAACAAAACGTCAATTTGCTCGTCTTGCAGATTACCTGAAACACACCAGCAAGAGTAAAGATTGTGAATCCTCCTCAGTTTACAAACTGTCACTGAATGAAGAAGATATTGATATAGATGGATGCAGAAGGTATAACTTAGGTAAAGAAAGCATGAGGCAGAATCGTACTATCATGCTCCTCGGAGCGACCGGCTCAGGAAAGTCCACACTCATCAATGCGATTATCAACTACATTGTAGGTGTGGAGTGGAGGGACAGTTTCAGATTTAAATTAATATCGGAGGATCAGTCTAGATCACAAGCTGAGAGCCAGACTTCTGAAGTCACTGTGTACAAACTGAACCACCAAGAGGGGTTTAAAATCCCCTTCTCCCTGACTGTCGTGGACACTCCAGGGTTTGGGGATACGAGAGGAGTCGGAAGAGACAAGGAGATCACAGAACAAATCCGGAAGCTTTTCATCTCAGTCGATGGAGTCAGTGAGATTGACGCAGTGTGTTTTGTTACTCAGGCTTCTCTTGCGCGACTAACAGCAACACAGCGATATGTCTTTGACTCTGTGCTATCACTTTTTGGCAAAGATGTGGCAGAGAACATTGAGATGCTGGTGACTTTTGCAGATGGTAAGCAGCCACCAGTCCTTGAGGCAATCAACGCCTCTGGAGTGCCATGTCCCAAAAATGACTTCGGACTTCCAGTTCACTTCAAGTTCAACAACTCGGCACTATTTGCAGACAACAGATGCAGCAGTGACAGGGCCTGTGATGAGGATTCAGATGATGATCACAACTTTGATGAAATGTTTTGGAACATGGGTTCCAAAAGTATGGAAAGGTTCTTCACTGCTTTGGGTAAAATGACAACCAAAAGCTTGCAAATGACCCAAGAGGTTCTAAAAGAGCGAAAACAGCTTGAAACAGCCGTTGAAGGTCTTCAGCCGCAAGTAAAAGCTGGACTAGCAAAGCTTCA
>NC_047167.1:23811405-23837173 GCF_009819705.1 Hippoglossus hippoglossus | reverse complement strand
TCTCTCTCTCCCCCCCTTCTCTCTCTCTCTCTCTCTCGCCCCCCCTTCTCTCTCTCTCTCTCTCACCCCCCCTTCTCTCTCTCTCTCTCTCCCCCCCTTCTCTCTCTCCCCACTCCCTCTCCCTCTCCCTCCCTCTCTTTGTTGTGCCTCTCTCTTTACGCACCGCGCCTCCTCTTCATCACCGCGGATCAGGAGGCGGAGGACCCGTGCACCAGTCAGAGATAGTCCTGCGGGAGAAGACGCGGATCTTCGGTGCGGAGGACGGACGGAGGACGGACGGAGGGTGAGGATGCTGCCGCTGCCGCTGCCCAGGACACACCCGTCCGCCCCCGAGGCTTCCTGAACGCGTCCTCCCCGCACATTCCTCCATCTTCCCCCGCGCCCTCTGCGCCTCCTCTCCCCGGGCTCCGGTGCTCTCCTTCGCGGACACAGTGCGGGCGGCAGCCGGGGCTGCTCCGCTCCGGATTACTCTCGATCGGTTGACACGTTTCTTGACGTGAATCGAGCGCGTGGAGGTGGGAGCACCGTCATCATGGTGTCCGCCGGGCTGCTCCGGTACCTGGCGGCCGTGTGCGCGCTCTGTGCGCCGCTGCAGCTGCCGCAGGCTCAGGCGTCTTATTACCCACAGAGCGGAGAGTGTCGAGGCAAAGGGAAGGACTGCACCGGTAAGAGGGGGGGGACTCTGCCTACCGTGTGTGTCTCTGTGTGTGTGTCTCTGTGTGTGTCTGTGTGTGTGTGTGTGTGTGTGTCTCTCTGTGTGTGTGTGTCTGTGTGTGTCTCTCTGTGTGTGTCTCTGTCTGTGTGTCTGTGTGTGTGTCTGTGTGTGTCTCTCTGTGTGTGTGTCTCTCTGTGTGTGTGTGTGTGTGTGTGTGTGTCTCTCTGTGTGTGTGTCTGTGTGTGTGTCTGTGTGTCTCTGTGTGTGTGTGTCTCTGTGTGTGTGTGTGTGTCTGTGTCTGTGTGTGTGTGTGTCTGTGTGTCTCTGTGTGTGTGTGTCTGTGTGTGTGTGTGTGTCTCTGTGTGTGTGTGTGTGTCTGTGTGTCTCTGTGTGTGTGTGTCTCTGTGTGTGTGTGTGTGTGTCTGTGTCTGTGTGTGTGTGTGTGTGTGTGTCTCTGTGTGTGTGTGTGTGTGTCTCTGTGTGTGTGTGTCTCTGTGTGTGTGTGTGTGTGTGTGTCTGTGTGTGTGTGTGTGTGTCTGTGTGTGTCTCTGTGTGTGTGTGTGTCTGTGTGTCTCTGTGTGTGTGTGTCTGTCTCTGTGTCTGTCTCTGTGTGTGTGTGTCTGTCTCTGTGTGTGTGTCTGTGTCTCTGTGTGTGTGTGTGTGTGTGTCTGTCTGTGTGTGTGTGTCTGTCTCTGTGTGTGTGTGTGTGTCTGTGTGTGTGTCTGTCTGTGTGTGTGTGTGTGTGTCTCTGTGTGTGTGTCTGTGTGTGTGTGTCTCTGTGTGTTTCTCTGTGTGTGTGTCTGTGTGCGTGTCTGTCTCTCTGTGTCTCTCTGTGTGTCTGTGTGTGTGTGTCTCTGTGTGTGTGTGTGTCTCTGTGTGTTTCTCTGTGTGTGTGTGTCTGTGTGCGTGTCTGTCTCTCTGTGTGTGTCTGTGTGCGTGTCTGTCTCTCTGTGTGTCTCTCTGTGTGTGTCTGTCTGTGTGTGGTGACCTCTTCTCCTCCTCAGGTGTCCGATGAGTCTAATTACAGACGTCACATGTCTCTGCTGCTGTTTCTCTCTCTCGGCTCTAAATCAATATATATTTTAACATTAGATTCATTCAATGTGTTTGTGTTGGTTCATTCCCCCCCCCCCAGTAGAAGATTCCTGCCCAGGCCTTTCACCCCCCCCCCCCATGAAGTACACCAGTGTGTTGGTGCTGTGGTGACTGGTCCCAGCTTCTCATCTGCTGATGGGTCCCAGCCGCCGCTCTGCTGCCTGTTTGTTCAGTTTAGTAAAATTGAACCTACTTCCTGTGCAAATGGCTCCAAGTTCAGACAGAGATTTGTGGAATCAGTATATAAATAGATGAATAAACGATGAACCAGAAGAGCTTGTATGATGTCAATGAAAGACTAGTGTTGGTGGAGTGTCCCGTCCGTCCTCTCCAGCTGTTTGGGTTCTGGACAGATGTTTGACGACCCTTCTTCTTGTCAGGAGAGATGTGATCTGAGGACCTGGCTCATGTGTTGTGGATCGTTGTGAGAAAGATGAGAAACCTTGAATCAGTGCCCCCCCCCCCCCCCCCCCCTCTTTTAAGCTCTTATCACGTAAGAAAATGACTCTTAAAAACAAACGAACATCTGTAATAGTGATTGTGTGCTCACTGTCACGTTAATACTCCTGCACTGCATCCGGACAGGAGTTATATTAACTATCATGCATGTATCCTGCTGCATTAATATATAATATCCATGAATTCATTATGCTGCTGTACAGTTCTCTCTTTAGAGCTTTTATTAAATATTCAGTATTAGAAAACATCAGTCATGTAATTGAGTGTTAGCTGTCACTCTGGAATCCTCCTGTTTTATTAATGAACCTCTCATTGACTCTGAGCTGTTTGAGACCAGCAGCGTTTCCTCCGGCTCCACACGCCTTCACCTCGGAGTTATTCCTTTATTCAGCAGTGAAACGCAAACTGGTTGATACCCGCGGCCGCTCCGTGCACACCCCCTGCCACAGTACGCTGTGCTGAGATAATCACCTGTAAGCTTCAAGTGGGTTGATGGTCAGTAAACTGGAGGAGGGACGGCTCTGATGGTCTTTATATACAGTCACTGATGGTCTTTATATACAGTCACTGATGGTCTTTATATACACTCACTGATGGTCTTTATATACAGTCACTGATGGTCTTTATATACAGTCACTGATGGTCTTTATATACAGTCACTGATGGTCTTTATATACAGTCACTGATGGTCTTTATATACAGTCACTGATGGTCTTTATATACACTCACTGATCGTCTTTATATACAGTCAGTGATCGTCTTTATATACAGTCACTGATCATCTTTATATACAGTCACTGATCCTCTTTATATACAGTCACTGATCATCTTTATATACAGTCACTGATGGTCTTTATATACAGTCACTGATGGTCTTTATATACAGTCACTGATGGTCTTTATATACAGTCACTGATCCTCTTTATATACAGTCACTGATGGTCTTTATATACAGTCACTGATGGTCTTTATATACAGTCACTGATGGTCTTTATATACAGTCACTGATCATCTTTATATATAGTCACTGATCATCTTTATATACAGTCACTGATGGTCTTTATATACAGTCACTGATGGTCTTTATATACAGTCAGTGATCATCTTTATATACAGTCACTGATCCTCTTTATATACAGTCACTGATCATCTTTATATACAGTCACTGATGGTCTTTATATACACTCACTGATCGTCTTTATATACAGTCACTGATCATCTTTATATACAGTCACTGATGGTCTTTATATACAGTCACTGATCATCTTTATATACAGTCACTGATCATCTTTATATAGTCACTGATCATCTTTATATACAGTCACTGATCATCTTTATATACAGTCACTGATGGTCTTTATATACAGTCACTGATGGTCTTTATATACAGTCACTGATGGTCTTTATATACAGTCACTGATCGTCTTTATATACAGTCACTGATCATCTTTATATACAGTCACTGATCATCTTTATATACAGTCACTGATCGTCTTTATATACACTCACTGATGGTCTTTATATACAGTCACTGATCGTCTTTATATACAGTCACTGATCCTCTTTATATACAGTCAGTGATCGTCTTTATATACAGTCACTGATGGTCTTTATATACAGTCACTGATCGTCTTTATATACAGTCACTGATCCTCTTTATATACAGTCACTGATCCTCTTTATATACAGTCACTGATGGTCTTTATATACAGTCACTGATCATCTTTATATACAGTCACTGATCATCTTTATATACAGTCACTGATGGTCTTTATATACAGTCACTGATGGTCTTTATATACAGTCACTGATCGTCTTTATATACAGTCACTGATGGTCTTTATATACAGTCAGTGATGGTCTTTATATACAGTCACTGATGGTCTTTATATACAGTCAGTGATGGTCTTTATATACAGTCACTGATCGTCTTTATATACAGTCACTGATGGTCTTTATATACAGTCACTGATCGTCTTTATATACAGTCACTGATCGTCTTTATATACAGTCACTGATCGTCTTTATATACAGTCAGTGACAAGCATGATAGGCAAGGAGGTCACAGCCGTCGCTATAACACCTGAGGATTGTGGGTAGTGTAGTTCTTTTCTCAGAACCTAGTTGATACCATACTGACTTGTGGCTTCTACTGGAGAATAACATCTCTTCGCTTGTGGTGAGTCTACCTTGGATGGTTAAATATTATGGTTGATTATCATTATGACAGATGGATGAGTAACTTCTTCTCAACTTTACCATAGAGTTCTGTTGATCTCAGTCTGGGACACAACGTTCTTGAAGCTGTTCCAAGTGGCTGCAGCAGAAGACATGAAAGATACCGTACCCACCTCTGACTAGATCAGTGTGATCTAAGATAGTGACCGGAAGATGACCTCTGGGAAATAGGTGTGCAGTGACACGAGGGAAGTTTGTTTAGAACGGCTTTAGGAATATACCAGCGAGGAGTCACATGACGGACAATCAACTTGTTCATTGGAGCAAAAACCAACGAGATCTGGCCACGGACTCTTGTCACACGAATGTTGTTTTACTTGAGTGGATTTTCTCTGCTCTTCTTTAGTTACACAGCTTTATGTTCTGTAGTAAATCTCATAAAACGACTTGGCCGAACGCCTGGAAACAGCCCGACAGGTACGGGGGGAAGCTATGAAGCGAGAAGAAGTCATAAGCAAAACTCTGCTCTGGTGCTATTTTTACTGAGAAGTCGCCTGAAAATGTGTGAATGTAAAGTTTCTTCAAGCAGTCGAAGAGTCAGATTAGATTCTGGGACAGTCGGGACGGAGCTTATTCAACCAAGATAAGTGAAGTCCTCTGCTGTGCTGTCTCCCGCCTCCTGGGGGTGCTCTCACAGAGTCTCGAGGACGCTCTGGGGTTCGTCCAGGTTCGTCAACCTCCTCAACTCCCACCGTGACGCCCGGTGGAAGGAAACTGGCGTCTGTACCGAGCGTGATTAAAACTTCAGGAGGAGCGGTGACGTTAACAGAGCTGCAGATGAATATTGATGTTCTGTCGACGCTGTTTACAAGTTACACTCAGGCCATTTAGCAGGAGCTCTCGTCCCGAGCACATCAGCTCTGCGCCGTCGAAGGGATGGTGGAGAATAGTGAGGAGCAGGCAGAGCGCTCAAAGGGGGGGGGGTCGTGGCAAGTCGAGGATCAGGAGCTGCTGTGGGAGGTGAAACTCTTAAGTGTAAATAATACTGCTCAACCTGACCAGGATTGGCTGATATATCGACGCCTCACAGATAATTCGTCAGCGAACTCTTGAGAAGGACCCTCGGGCTGCTGGGAAATCAGAGGGTAAACGAATGGAGTGTCTATTCTTCTGCCTCGGTGCCTCTGAGCAAACATGAGGATGGAGGCAGCAGGATGATGTTCACCTCTGAGATCGGCTGCAGTGTTTTAGTGCAACAAAGGCTGAACCAGTGAAGATGCTGGATAGTGAAACATGACCTCTGCAGTGGCTCACAGAGCTGCAGACTGTTGGAAGATATTCAAACATTTCAGCGTCAAGTCGTGTTTATAAAATCTTCATGAATCACAAACACAAATCAAGCAAACAGATTTTTACCAAACCTTTTTCAACATGTCTGTTTCTGAAGGAGCGACAGATGGATTTAGCTGTGGTTGTTGTGATTGGTTTAAAAAGCTCTGATGAGGTGGAGGTGCTCTCGACTGAGAAACACTGTGACCAACCGTTTGAAACTGAAATGCCAGAACCAAGTGTGCAGGACAGATTACTCTTCTGAACACTGGACCAACCTTTCCTTGTTGTTTTCTTCTCATGTCTTTTCACTTTCTCTGAGCGTCGCTGCTCTCCAGCTGAGAAGGAATTATCCACCGATCAGTTTTGCCGGCGGAGTTTAGGGCAAACCAATTATCTGCAGCGCGACAGGGTGACGGACGCTTTTAATTGTCTTTCAGGAGGCAATGAAAGCTGTTTGTCAACGGGCTGGATGTGGACTCTGTAAATCGGCGGTGGCTCCTGGAGTTTAATTAAACCTGGAGGATAAAAGGTTGTAAAGTCAAGGTGCTGCTCAGGTGAATCCACAGCTGTCTGTCACCACAGGCTGGAGACTGCTGTTGTGTGTGAGGTCAGATTCACCTGCGTGAGCATGAAAGTGAGAAATTTACAGAATATTACATTGAAGACATAATCAGAGACACTTCACTCCTGAACGTCCTGTCGTCAGCACCTATGTGGGCGGAGTCTACCTATACTTGACTCTGATTGGTTTGTAGAGGCATCTGACGTGGGCGTGTTCTCAGTTGGGGGGAGGGGGGGTAGTAGTCTCTCGTTTGAATGGAGAAACAAAGCTTCATTTGGTTGCCATGGTAACATCATGATGGTATAACTATCAGCTTCAGCACCTTCAGGGGCAGTACCCCTCAGTATTACAGTACTACAGTACTCCACAGTACTACAGTACTCTACAGTACTACAGTACTCCTCAGTACTACAGTACTCCACTAGTTCAAATGCAGCAACGTCCTCGTGGTTCAAACATTATATCGTCGGAGGTGAAGACTGCAGCTTCTTCTTCTTCTTCTTCTTCTTCTTCTATTGTTTAATTCTGTCTCTACTTCCTGTGATTGGTCCAAAAGTCCAAACTATCCAACAAAGTGTTTTCACTCTGGAACAGAACCATGGTTCTGAAGCTCTGAAACAAACAAGGTGTAAAGATTCCCTTTTCATTTTTATCGTCAAATAAAATTTAACGTCAGGCATTTTCATCCCCACTTCCTTAAGAGCAGGATGAGTTTCTCCACTTTAGTTTGTTTCACAGATCTGTGGTTTCAGTAGCTTGTGTAGGAAAAAGTTATAAATAAATAAAATCTCTTGGGATCAACACGTCGTGAGAAACAGTCGACCAAAAACCACAAAGCTGCTTTTCATAGATTCTGAAGTCAGCATGTTCATGGGAGATCTAATCCAGCAGCAGCCTCTACACGTGTGTTAGCAGAGGGTGATCCTTCTCCTGCAGGTCCTCAGGTGATCCTTCTCCTGCAGGTCCTCAGGTGAGTCTTCTCCTGCAGGTCCTCAGGTGAGTCTTCTCCTGCAGGTCCTCAGGTGAGTCTTCTCCTGCAGGTCCTCAGGTGAGTCTTCTCCTGCAGGTCCTCAGGTGAGTCTTCTCCTCAGGTGCACACAGAGCCTACACCACGTTATTCTTCTCTCCGTCACCCTCCAGCGCCGGATCTCAGTCGCCATGAACCACTGATGTTTGCACTTCAAACGGGAGCTAATCTCCGTCAGCCGACACCACATGAAATGTAAGTCTGGACACCGTCGAACCGCAGGTGTGGACGTTTGGAGCAGCGAGCGTTTGATTCCTCCACCTCTTTGATCTCGCTCTCGCTCCTTCATATTATTTCAGGGTGGAGGAACGTGGCACTTCACTTCCTGTAGGGGACTTTATTTTAAATGTTTGCATCGTGGTGGATCCTGCGGAGGATCTCCTGTTGAGTTCTCACATCCACTCATTCGGACTTTCTCTGGACTTTCTCTGCTTCGCACTCTGACACGTCTTTATCTTCCTGGACCTTTGGGTGTCTAACTAAAGGCACAATTAAGATTTGGTGACAAACTCCACCTGAGCTGAGAAAATAAAAATGATTTCTATGACACTGGCTTAATATGTGGGCCGTCAATTATGCGAGGCAATACTGAAGGCGTGGATTGCTCTGTAGATTAGGCTGAATGGCAGCTTTATGAAGGGAGTGAAATTGCAGAGGCCTCATTTGTCAGATTTCGAGCGACTCGGCCTCCTCGCTGCTGCTGCTGCTTTCACCAAGACCGATTCCTCGCTGTGAAACACAGGCTGCATTAAAAACAAGGGCTCATCAAAATGCTAAATAAAAGCTGATTTAGTTTTGGTTTCCACGACCGGATGATCGAACAGCAGACTGTGTTTCTGAGCTGCAGGGAGCCAGGATCACTTTATATCTCTGGAGAAGTGACAGTGCAGTCGTTTGTCTTGGTGGAGCTGAGGCAACTGTCCACACAGTGTAGTGACGAACACAAAATACACACAACAGAAGCTCCGGGACTGAAGTGCAGAAAGTGATGTGACTAAAAGTCTAAATCCACTGCTGCCAAAAGGGTTGTGCATCATTCTGCAGGTATCAACCACATTGGCTCAGTCTGTATGAATGCAGTTGGTTAAATCTGTCCACCTGGTGGCGTTGCATCCTGCGTTTCCTCTCTTTTATCTCTGTGTTTGGTCTCCACCACCTCCCGAGGGGAACGTCAGATTCTTTAGCTGTTAAATGCGTCACTACGTTCAGCAGCTGCTCCCAGACTCTGCTGTTCATGTTCAGTGGCTTCATCAGACACTGGCTGTCGTCTGAACCCCAATGTTCAGTTATTCTCTGCAGGTTTGAGCTGTCGTGCATCTAATGACAGTCTGTGGGGATTCACGTGTTCATTCTCTCTCTTACTGGTTTATTTAAATCTCGGCATTGTGGTGAACGCCATGGTAACAGGAGCGGCCCGGCACCTCGCCAGCCTCCCGTTTCCGCCGTGCTGTGTTTGAATCAGTGGAAAACTTGTGAGTTCTTCAGCCTCAAACATTCTGCTCTGTGTTTACCGCGTTGGCTCCTCTGCTGCTGAGAACATTCCTGTTTTTCTTTTAAAGCTAAAATCCGACAGCGTGAGGAGCTCCAAGTTTCCTTAAGACAAAGACTCAAGCCCAAAACATGTGGATTCATCAGCGTCAGCTGACTGTGAGCATCAAAAAGCTGTTTCCAAACTGAGAATTCAACCACATGAGGAAAGCAATTAAATATCTTAACTATAAACTCCTAATTCAAAGAGAATAACGAGTTTATTTTCATCTTATATGGGAATAAATGAATAGATTAATTAGTAGATACCACTCTGTTCACTGTGGGGTTCTGGGTAAAGGTTTTTTAACTGAAGAAAATCCCATAAAAGTGAAGTAACATTAAAGTCACTTCTTGAAGATCATGAATTGATGCAGAAAACCATTGGAATTTCTTAAAATGTCTTTATATTAATATATTGACTGTTCCTTTGACACTTTGTGAGAACGCAGCTGTAGAAGATGTACAAAGATGAAAATACATAATTATATTTGAATCTATGAATTACTGTATCAATTTCCCCCTGAAACATATTAACAAGTCAATGACACAGTGTCTTTAAGTCTGGTTATATTGAATTATAATGTTTTCAACCTCCTAAAACATGAAGAAACCCTTTAAAATAACCTTATATTCAATAATAATAATCAGTCCAATCTTGTTTGTGCTCAATATTCCTGTTTTCATCTTAACCTATAAAAAACACATTATTATCAAAGTCAAGCTGCAAATTCAAAAGTGGTTTTACTGTTAGATTCTTAACCTTCCTTTGTTTTTTCTCTTATAAAACCAGTGAAGTAATGATGAAATCCAATTAGAAATCCCTTCATTAAATATAATCTATTAACTATCCCATTAAAAACTTCAGAGAGCATTCATTTTTAATTAACGTTACTTAACTCAGGGGTGGTTTTAACTTTGGTCATTCAGTCATAATCGTTTTTTATCCCTAAATCCCTTAAACCAAGAAGAGAATCAGCTTAATTACCCTTTTATATAATATAATCCGTTCATTAAAACACTCACTTTCTCTGACAAAGGTCACGTCTTCTCTTCCACATTGAACAATGAACTTTGGCTGCAGCACCAGGAATCCTCATGTTGGACAAATATTCCAGTTTTATGTTTGTTTTCTAAGTCGTTTGTGACCAAAATCATTTTTATGATTTTACAATATTATTACAACCTAAACCCAGCAGACAAAGTAAACCATAAAGTTTAGTTGCAGAAGCTGAGGAGCGGCTGTGTGGAACCCTGCGCTGCCGTCTGCCCTGAAGACTCAACTGTGTCTTTATGTCCCGTCAGTCTTGTTATTAGCTGGAGGATGAAGAGCAGCTTCTAGCTGATGGTGATGAATTCTCCATGACAAAATAACCCACACAGGCCGGTTCATACATTTATTTATCCTGCAGAAATTGATTGAACCAATATTTTCATGCCGGAGGCGCTATATAATTCAGCAGAGCTGCCTTTTAATTCTGCGGCCGTCGTCCATCATCCTCTCGGTGGTTTGTCGGTTTACGTGTCTGCAGGGATTCTTCTATCCTCCTCGGCCTTTGTCACTGTGAACCTCAGGAGCTCATATTCTCTGCAGGGTTGGTTGTGGAGCCATTAGCCACCGCAACACTCAGGGTTAGCTTCCCCGCCCAGTGACCGTGGACGGACAAAGAGTCGTCAGCTCCAGCCGGGGTCAAGGCTGGTGCTTGTCTGAATGCACAGCAGAGTGGAAGGCTGCTGACACCTCAGAGGGGGTGATGCATTTCACTGCACACGACGCACACAGCCCCGGACCTCTTTGTGCACCAATTAAAATGCATCAAGTGCAAATCACCTGCTGGTTTACTGTGTGAGCTCGTGGACCGGGGGCCTGGTGTCCTCTGCTGTGCCCAGAATTGGAATGGGACCTGATTAGTCTCGCATCGGCGACTCTTCGGCTGAATCCATTCAGTGCTGCAACGAGGCGGGGGGGAGGGGCAGTGTGTAAATCTGTGCGAAGGCGTCGTTTTGTTGACTGAGTTTTCAGGTGATTGAATTGAGCAGGTTCGATGGTGAAAGCTGCGTTTCTGAGCAAATATTTAACATTCAAAGGATTTTTGTTCTCCATGTTTTCCTCATGCGTCGCTGCTGGTTTCCACTTTATTCTGTGAAACCCACTTGCATGCAGAAAGAGTGATTAGTGGATGTAAATATATTGAACGGCTGCTGCCACACAAATGTCAAAGATAAAAACAGGGTTTAACTCACAGCTCTTAACTTTTAGGGCCCAGAGTTTTCCCTCTGTAGGTTGTGCACTGATCTGTGTGATTTCCCTGCAATAAATCTGCTTTGTTTTTGTGCTGAAGTGCTTCCTTCGCTGTGGAAAGCTCTTCAGAGAGTCTGCACTCAGACGAGCCAAGCGGAGACTGAGAGGGGCTTTTGTCCTCCAGCCGATTCTCACAGGCTGTTTCACGGCCTCTCTGCATGTTGGGACTGTTTACGAGCCTCGTGGACGCCGATGCCACGAGCTCACAAACAACCCGAAATCTGTCACAGCACCCCGCTGCTCCCGACGTGGCCTGAAACACAACGGGCCAACAAAGAGGGGATTCAGCCTCACGACACGTTTAGAGACGCAGCCGTTACGTGGCGTCTGAGCAGAGCGCCGTCTTGGTTTTGTGCAGTTTCAGGATCCAGGTCTCAGATTGTCTTTATTTTCTGTCTCGTCTTCATCCTCTCCTAACCTGAGCCGTCACCGTGTTAACAGCACTGCAGACATTAAAACTTCCCGCCCGAATATTGATTGAAAGGCGATTTGATTTCACAGCTATTCACACTTTCTGTTCAGTTCTGTTTCATCGGGAAGACAAAAGAGAGATTTAGCTCTCAACTGTTACTGCAGAAATGTAAAAAACTTTGAGTAAATATGTCATATTCATATCCTATGAAATCACGTGGGCGTAGCCAAAAACCTTTAGCGATCCATAATACAACGTGAGCAAAGTTAGGGAGGTTTTAGTGGAGAACAGCAGGTGGCGCTCTGCAGCTCGGTGCTGGACTTCACCAGGCGTAACGTCTGTCAGTCGCTCTGTGATGTGAACTGTATTTTAGCTCCTGTTCAGTGAGTGTTGGTCGCAGACAGATCAGAACGATACTGATTCTGTGGAGTTTGTGTTTTTGGCCTGAAGCAGAATGATCGTCGGTACTTTGTGGACGTGTAGAGTTTGTGTGTTTGGTCGACGTGCTGATTTAGATGCTTGGTGTTTGAATTGTGTTTGGTTTCGGTGAAAATGGTTGTCATGGCGTTTAGCCGAGATTCTTCCTGTTCTAACCAGGTACAACGTGTCCATATTGAGAAAACGTTATCTAGTTTGTTGCCTCGTGGTGTCATGTGAGGCCAGCAGCAAAGAAACAACCTGAGGTTCCAATGTGTGGCTCCAGAAGGGACGATTTGATTTAGCTCGACTCTACCAAGGAATCTTCACAGGAGGGTGAACATGAGACCGTCAGGTTGTTCATCCTCAGTCTCTCGTGCACTTTGATTCTTGCCATAGCAGAGAACAGTTGTTGAGGTTTCCAGGTGTGTGAGAAATCATTTTTTTATCTGTAAGCTGTAAACTGTGTTGCAGTTGATGAGGATCTTAATTGTCTTGTTAGTAACCAACCACACTGGCAGCAGGGCCTGTGTTACAGCCACTTCCCTGGAGGTCAATTACTTCCTGCTCTGCCTCGGCGTCAGACTCCAGAATGAACCTGGAAGGAGTCTCTGTGTCGCTGTGATCTGTTCGACATGAATAAAACATCAAAGCCGCTCTGTCTGCGCTGCACTCGCTGCTTCCCAGGTGAAGATCAGTCTGCAGCAACAGCTGATGAAGCCAAACGAGCCGAGAGTCCGCCGGGCAGCTCCATCTGCCTTCCAGGGAAAAAAGACTAAACACAAAACTGGACAAATGAGCTGCAGTTACAGAGGAGGAGGGGGGGAGGAGGGGGAGGAGGAGGAGGAAGGCAGGGTGGTAATTAGACAGCAGGTCCTTCTGCAGCATCTGCTCAGCGTCACTGTCAGGGTTGAAGGTTCAGTTCCCTGAAAACTCATCTTGTCTGCTGCTGTCAGACTTTATTTAACTTCCTTTCTTTATCTTCCTCACATGTTTATGTATGTACAACATTTCATTTATCGAACATCAACAATTGAAATGTTGTAAAATGTCATTTTTAGTCCTGCGACATATTCAGAAGATTCACTGGAGCTGAATCCTGAGATTGTGTTTGGCTGCAAGAGAACAAAACCAAATCAATTCTCTGCACTTTGTTTTGAGGCCTGTGGCGACATGATGCATCTGATGAGTGGGACCAGCGTCACCATCCATCACGTGGAGTTGTCTTCTGTTTACATTCAGTGTTTCTGTCCAATCGCACGCTGTGTAGATCCTGTGTCGTTTACATCCTTCCTGGGGTTTCCCTCCTCCTACATCGACGAATCAGCAGCCGGACGTTGAGCGTTTCTGACCAGTGTGTTCCTAAATTAACTCTGGTTGTTAATAACTTCAGAGTGTTTTTAACTGATCTCAGTTCAGCTTCACTCTTCACCTGGAGCTGGTTGTGACAGTTGAAGCTGACTCTCAGTCAGTTCTTCTCACAGGAGATGGAACCCACTCAGCAGAGTCACAGAGAACAGACGCTCAGGGAGAGAAGGAGGAAACTTTCTGATGTTCACACTCACACATCAGACTCACTTTCATCAAGCTGCTGGTTTAAGGTAGAAAAGTTTCATATTGTTGATTCAATATCTGTCGTGAAGAGGAGGACCGAGGATTGAGCCTTGTGGGACACCTTTCCTAAACTTCAGGACACTTTGAACCTCTAGAAACCACTGCTCAGTTGTTTCAGGTACGTGGATCAGCCGCCTCATGTCAGTGATGTCGATGTAAATCAGCTGCTGAGACACTTCAGTCAGGTGGATTATAGATATTATAAATATTGATGGTTGTTGACGGAAAAACCGAATCACAAAGGATATTTTTGTAACTCAGATCCCTGAAGATTCATCACAGAGATTCTTAAAATAAAGACTCGTCACACTTTTATTAAACTGCGCCTCATGCTGCTGCTGGAGCTGACATCTGAAGGAAAACTAAAACAAAGAATCTAAAAATGCAAAGGAAGGACGTCAGCGTTGCTTTGTTGCCCATAGCAACAGGGAGGAGGAGGAGGAGGAGGAGGAGGAGGGGCAGGAGGCGCTGAGTGTTTCATGTTTTATTCAAGCAGCAGAGGAGAACAGAGAAAAGCTCTTCACACAGAAACTCATCCAGCTGCTGCGGTCAGGACGTTTAATACAGATCCAGGAACAGCGGGAGTCGAGCGGCGCACAGCGTTTAGTCTTCATCAGACTCAACAGACCACACATCCGTCCCCACGTCTCAGCCACTAGTGCTCGGGGGGGGGGGTCTTATAACACCAGCAGCAGTGACGTGTTGTTTAGAAAAACACAACAGAGCTTCTGCTTTATTCAAAATGATCTGCAGCAGAAAACCTAACGTCTGTGGAGACGTGGAACCAGACTCCAGAGGTCTGGTCTGGATCCTGCTTCTTCTCTCAAACCGAAACACTGACCTGCAGTAATTTAGCACAAAGAGCCGTTCATTCAAAGTTTATTAATATTCAATGGACAGTTCTTGAGACATGAGCGACACAGACAAAAAACATGAACATGACATCTTTGATCTTCAGATTTGGATTCGTATTAAATGTCATTGGTCAAAGGCCACAGTGACCTCATGAGTGTCATGAGTCAGAAACAAGCAATAAGACTATAACTCTCACCTCTTGTAGCTTCTATCCACACCAAAACCCTCGGATTAGTTCCTGCAATAACTGTGAATTTATATTATTTAATTTTTTGAACATCTTATAGAAATATATATTTATTTTAGTCATGCTTCAAATACTGCAATTTTTACGCTTGTCTCTTTCGTCATCTTTTGTATTTAAACTTTTCCTTTGCTCTTTGTGAATTTGCCCTTGACATGCTGCTGTAACACAATAACTTCCCAAATTGGGATCAATAAAGTACATCTATCTATCTATCTATCTAAATATGATGAAAGTGAAACCTGCGTTCCTGCAGCTTGTCCATATCTCCGGTCCGACTCTTTTTCATCCTCAGACGCTGATTCTCGTTTGTTTGACAGATTTTCTTCCGACGCCGTGAACTCGTCTTCACTCGGCATGAATTTATTTCCTCTGTGGCGGCAGAACGTGTTGCAGACGTCTTCAGAAACTCGTCTGACTGACAGGCTCACTGTAAACACACTGAACACTGGTTAGCCTACAGACATCCCATAATGCAACAGTGGTGGAGGAAGACTGAGAACATCTATTCGTTCTGCGTTTGCAAATCTAAGTGGTTCTTGTTTTCTGGATTTAAATGAGCTTTTATGACATTTTACACAAGTATAGTAAGAAAGTAATATGTGATGAATGAATATACCTTGATAACTCCTGATGACAGAAAAAGAAAAGAGATAAAACCCTGAGGGGTGTGTGTGTGTGTGTGTGTGTGCGTGTGTCTGTGTGTGTGTGTCTGTGTGTGTGTGTGTGTGTCTGTGTGTGTGTGTCTGTGTGTGTGTGTGTGTTGTGGCTCTCCCCCTGCGGACTGTGAATGTTGAGCAGGTGTGAACGGTCCCGTGTTCTGTCAGGCTCTGTTGTAATTAGTTGCCGCAGCAGGACGCCCAGCGGCTGCTCCACCACCAGGAGACACCAGTGACCTTAATGTCTGCGGCTCGTGAGAGGATCTTAACATGACCACAGATAAAACCGATTCTTCTACACACACCGCACGATCCAGCCCTGACGTGAGAACACACACTTGGCGTTTGAACGATTCCTGAGACTCGTGATCAAACGTGACTTCAGAATGAAAACAAACATGTCCTCTTGTACTGTCCACCTGGTACGAGACACAAGTCCTCTCTATGCTGTAGGACACCGTTTTTCAGTATATTACTAACATCCGGTTAGTGACGACGGCGCTCGCTCTCTCGCTGTTTCTGTCAAACTATGACTTGATTGACATTTTAAACTCAGGGAGGCGTGGTGACATTAAGACCACGTCTGTGAACCTCTCACGCTTCAGGATCTGATGATCGCTTCAGATCAGCCTCCAATCAGCATCGTTCCTGCCACCGTCAGGACGATGACCCACTTGTGTGCAGCAGGTGTGAGACGACAGGAAAATGTTGTCATTGTGTTGACGGACGGTGATGGCGTCTGAACGCTCCTCACAGCTTCAGTTAGTAACTTCAACCTTCAGCTCTGAAGCGTCACCACACAGGACGCCATCACACCCTGCTCTCCAGTCCTCTAGGCCTCCGAATGACACATGGACATGTCTGTCTCTGAGCGTGGAGGGGACCTGAAGTCCCATCATGCATCAGTGACGCTGGTATTTTACACTAATGTCACGCCGCCTCCCTCTGCTGCTCCATGTCTCTGCTGAAGAGAGTGCTAGTGTGTGTGTGTGTGGTGTGTGTGTGTGTGTGTGTAGTGTGTGTGTGTGCTAGTGTGTGTTGTGTGTGTGTGTGTGTGTGTGTGTATGTATGTATAGTGTGTGTATGTATAGTGTGTGTGTGTGTGTGTGTGTGTGTGCTAGTGTGTGTTGTGTGTGTGTGTGTGTGTATGTATGTATAGTGTGTGTATGTATAGTGTGTGTGTGTGTGGTGTGTGTGTGCTAGTGTGTATTTATTGTGTGTGTAGTGTGTGTGTATGTGTAGTGTGGGTGCGTGTGCTAGTTTGTGTGTGTAGTGTGTGTAGTGTGTCAGGACTCCAGGATTAGACCCATAGCCTGTAAGCATAGACCCTGAAGACCCCCCCACCTGGAGCGCCCCCTGGTGTCTGGCTGCAGTATAGGTTATAAACTCCTCCTCCTCCATGTTAGCAGATGGGACATGGACCAAAGTAGACGTTAAATAAATGTTTGTAAAGATGTTTATGTTTCTCATCTCTCTGATGTTTCTCATCAGTTTGGTTTGAATCAGTTATTTGATGAAATAAAAACAGGCTGAGACGTCATGATTGACAGCTGAGACTGACTCCTGATTGGTCGGGAGCGTGTGTGGGCGGGACGTCTTTATTTACAGTCTAGTATTGAGTCTCTTGAAGTTGTGATGCTGTGGTGAAATAATCTGTCCACACACGCACACAGACACACACTCCGCTGCAGCACAGACAGCGGCTGCAGCGGTTAAAGGATGTGGAGAGTGTCGAAGGCCTCGCAGCAGCAGACAGATGACGTATGAACGTCCAGAGGCAGAACTGCAGTGGACGGACGAGGAAGGAGGGGTTTAGATAACGAGCCAGTGATGGGGAGGGTGGATGGAGCGGTGCTGAGGTGGCCATGACGACCGCACCGGGCTCATGGGATCTGGGGGGTGGATGTGCCTGGGGGGGGGGGGGGGTGGCTGCTGCCTCGCGCCGTCAGCTTCTTTAGTTCTGCTCTGATCCAAAAGACCAAATTATGTGCATTTCAAATCTGTGTTTCTGTTGTAAAATGTATGAGGGCGAGGAGCCACAACACAACACACACACACACACACACACACACACAGATCCACAAAGATATATCAGCAACAGCCAGCATCACACACACACACAACACACACACACACAGATCCACAAAGATATATCAGCAACAGCCAGCATCACACACACACACACACAACATACACACGCACACATTTCAGACTGGAAACACACTGTGGTTCGTTTCCTTTGGTCCAAACACACACACACAATTTCATTTGCATTTGTGTTTGTCGCCAGCTGAAGGCTGCTTGTTGTTCAGCATAAAACTGTCTGGCTCTAAGAAACTGGGCTTTCTGAAACCTGCAACCAGGAAACAGAACCCACTCACCTCCCTGTCACACACACACACACACACACACACACACACACACACACACACACACAGGAGGCCTCTGGGCCCTGAGCTGCTCTCTAACGTGTGTACACAATGTTTGGATGAATTAGCTGGAGAAGTCGAGTTGAGTTTCCCCTAAATGTCGTCAATACTTCGTCACTTCGTCTAAAAGCCGAGGCTTCGAAGGGTTAAACGTTTCTTTATCACTTTAAGTTGTGGTGTTTAGCTCCTACTTTTTCCTGACGTCGTTAATTTGTGTTTAATTTCCTCGCTCCTCAAATCTGAAGGTTAGTTTCCTCTGTTTGCTGCGTCTCCGTCCTGGTTTCACCCCCCCCCCACCTCCAGCTGCTCGGCTTCAGGTTGTTTTTTTGTGCCCGGTTGTTACTGAGGCCAGCGGTGGACATTTTTAGGAGCGGAGGAGGTTCTCAAACAGTAATGACAGGTCATTATGCAGCTCTTCAAAGTCCACTCAGCTTCGAAACACAGAAATCTGTCTTTTATCTCAGAGGAAATGTGGATAATTTAAGTCGCTATTTGCACATTTCTGAGTCGCTGAGGTCTGTTATTATCAGACAAGACATGACCCCCCCCCCCCCACAAGGTGCCAGCTGTGTGTGTGTGGGTCTGTGTGTGTGGGTCTGTGTGTGTGTGTGTGTGTGTGTGTGTGTGGGTCTGTGTGTGTGTAGTGACGCTGATCGCTAATGAAACTAAAGTACTGTCTCAGGATCAGCAGCAGGTTTCAGGTTAAAACCCTCCTCCCATCAGCTGCTGGTCTGCTGGCCCGGTCCCGACATGGTTCCTGCCTGGCAGAACGTCCAGGTTCTGTTCCAGGAAAATCTAAACCTCCAGCGCACTGAGGGCTCCAACATCAGTCCTGCGTAGACTCTGGCTCCAAACGACGTCTGCAGATTAAAGATGGTGGCGCCTGTATCCCAGATATTTAATGTTGATGGGAGGAAGTGGACACGATGTCCATGACACTGTCTAATCACTGCAGCCGGACTCACTTGTATCTGTCACACAAATAAGACCCAAGTCATGAAAACGTCCTCCCTCTGTTTGTGTTGCAGACCTGTCGGAGAAGAAGAGCGACCTGAGGGTGTGCGATGACGCCTCCTGTCGGTTCGGAGGCGTCTGCAGAGACGACGGAGCTCAGCTCAAATGTGTCTGCCAGTTCCAGGTATGCTTTTTCATTATTTCTTCTTCGCTGGTGAAACTGAGAATCTCTCTCCAGCCTCCGTCTGTGGCTCTCAGCTCTGAACCCACTGGTCCCCACTGAAGATGTGAACCTTTAAAGACACCTCACAACTATTTAGTTTCCCTTTTGATTCTCAGTTATATAAATGGAACCAATGCTCACTGTTGTTTTTCAGGGGACTATTTTCTGTGGCGGATTAACATAAAGTAAAAACCCAGTCTGTGCTATGAAGGTTCAGGTGACTCCTCCATCGTTCTCCAGGATCCTGACAAAGTCCTGTTCAGACTGACGACTGTTGAGTGTGAAATATTTCTTCATATGTGCAGCGATCGCCTCTACAGCTGTTTTTCACACATGACCTCTGGTGGATGTTCGGAGAATTGGGTCTTTCACACATGAAGCAGCAGGAGATTCTCCATCACATCTTCTTCATCACATCACATCCACACTGGCGTCGGCTCTAATCACCACAAACTCTGTTGACGTCTTTGTTGGTGTCTTCTTCGTGTGCGGCTCCTTCTTAGATCACCTCCTCCAGACTTTATACCAGGGGTCAGGCAGAGAAAGTCCGGAGGATCTCTGGAGGTCAGTGCAGGTCTGAAAGCAGCTAATTAAGACTATTATTTGTGGTGCAGCGGCTGTTTATTCATTCACATGCTTGTAATTTGAGTTCTTGAACGGAGGAGACTGGCTCAGTTTGTGTGATTCCTGTTATGAGGTGAATGAATCTGTCATGAACCAGCGAACCAGCAAAGAGCAGAGGAAGAAGTGAAAGAACCAGAACAACAACTGTGGTTCAGTGAAAATCTAATTTGTAAACATGTTATCATGTCGCTCTTGTGCTTTTTGTATGATATCAAACATAGTTTGAGCTAAATAAACAGTCGACATCATGGCTGAGGATTTCCACCTCGACGCTGCAGTCAGCCAAAGCCAGTCTTCAACCACAGGTCCAGGGAGCTGGGCGCTGTGATGTCACAAAGGGAGGAGCTCAGTAGCTGGGAAAGGCTCCAGTTAGCGAGTCAGGGTTTGATTTTCTGTCCGAGCCCGATGTTCTCCCAGATTAGAGGCATGTGTAAAAAGTCTGACCAGAATGTGAACGGTCAACTAAACTTGAGAAGAAGTTTTCTGAGGCAACTTGAGGAGGAGTTTCTCCTCTGCTGTTTTCTGAAGGGCTGAGAATCTTCACCAACATGAGCTGTGAGGGGAAGTTCTCAGAAATCACAAGAATGTTCTCATTTTGTGTTTTTTTTAAAGATAGAAGAAACTGTTCAGGCTTCGGAGCTGTGTTAAAAGTATTAATTTAGATTTGGTATAAAAGAAACAAAGCATGATGCAGAATTGGGGCAGCATCTGTTTGACATCCTGTCTGCTGATACCTGGAGAATCAAAACCAATCCTGCTGCAGGATGATGAGGATGAGGATGATGATGATGATGTATATTATTAATGCCAACTCAAAGCACTGACGATAAGAACAACTGTTCATTTTGTCCTGGTCTGTCCTCCAGTGATGTTTTGTCCATGGATCCGAAGGAGGATCCTTTTTTGTCTAGTGTGAAAGACGCTTTAATGCTGACGAACGTAGACTCGACACGACGATGCTTCGTTTCTTCACATCCATGAAAAACCTTCTCTCGTCTCAGCTGGAGTTTGGATGTGATGGAGACAAACTGCCAAAACAGAGCGCTGGCGTCTTTGAAGATAACAAGCGAGAGGACGTCCTGCTGCTCGACCACACTCTGCTCTCGTCTCCACTCGCTCCCAGAACTCGCTCTGAGCTCAGGATCTGTCCCCACGTGCTCCGTAATCTGGATGCCCCGGTTGATCGCTGCCGTGGTTTGTCACTGGTGAATTCTCGAGAAGCCGCGGGCGTCACTGCAGTGGATTTCATTCGTACAGTTTGTAAAGCAGCAGAGTGAGAGTGTTTGTAGCAGAGGTCACTGAGGTCCTCCCTGCAGGGCACCGCTGCTAAATGATTGATGGCTGTGAGTTAATAGAATATGGATTGGTGAAGGCTGATATGTGTCCTTGGCAGCTGCTGCAGTTTGTAGCAGAGTCGGGTCAGTTGCTCTCAGCCTTCATGCAGAATGAACGAAGCTCCAGATCCTCCTCTCGCTGCTGAACGAGGCGCTTCACACGCTCATTGATTCAAACACATCACACATGTTATATAACTGACAGCTTGTTTTCATCCGGGCGTCTGACATTCATCTCTGTGGCTCCTCTCGCTGAAGTTCTACCTCTGAGCTCTGAAGTCTTTGTGACTTTGGTCAGAAAAGAGCCGCTGAAGTCTTGACCTCTGACCTCTGATCTCGGACGAGTTCCAGTTGGTCTTTGTTTTGGTCTTTGAACGCCTCAGTTTATGTTTTTAAATCCGACACTTCAAATACAACACAAACGTCCACTCGGACTAAAGGTTCAACTGATTGACTCTGTTATTTACTTTAGTTAGTTGAGTAGTGATGTTTTGGTCAAAGTGTTGAGGTGGTGAGCTCTTTCTGACGTCCTTGTCCTTCCGCCGCCCTCGGCCGCCCGCTGGGAGTCACCAGCACCAGGTTTGGAGTTGGTCCAGCGTCCTGTGGACGGCGCGACACTTAATTAACATTCGATTGTGTTTGATTTCCAGTGCCACAAAAACTACATCCCTGTGTGTGGCTCCAACGGCGACACCTACCAGAACGAGTGCTACAGGCGACAGGCGTCCTGCAAACAGCAGAGACTCATCTCCCGGGTGTCCGATGGCCCCTGCTCCCCCGGTGAGTCTGCCAGGAAACACAGAGGAGACCTGAATTAACACTGATTGGTTGATTGAGGTCAGAGGTTTGCAGGGTTGTATCACATCTTTTCATTTATTGTAATGGACCATAATTTGGGGCCACGGATGAGAGCCGTTAACGTCTTCCCAGAGCGGGGGGGGGGGGGTTCCCAAGCCTGGGTGTGAGGACCCTCCAGAGTCCTGCAGAGGTTTCCGAGGGGACCACAGGTGCTGGGTGGGGTTGAGATCAGGGCTCGGTGCAGACAACTTCGTCCACATCAAGATGGGAAGAGCATGTCTTCATGGAGGTGACGTGCACGCGAGAAAAGAGACAAACACAAACTAAGTTGGAAGCTGTTAACATATTTTTGCTACATCACAACTACATCCCACTCTGAGAAACGTCTAGTAACACCAGAGCAGTGGTGTCGGTAGTGGCGGTCAACTCCATCTGCAGGGGAGGAGGTCTGATTTCCCTGGAGACCCTGCCTGGCGATCTGCTCTTATTACCCGTTACACCGGGGATCAGGCGCTGCGATATGCCCTCCGCTTCCCTCGCTCCCGTCCTCCTGCAATTTCCTCTCCCTGAGATTTATGCTTCCTGTAATTGGAGCGTTCGGCGGCTGTGAGCCGAGGCGACGGCACGAATACTCGAGTCCGTATCCCTGAGCAGCAGCAGCGGAGGAGGAAACGTAGAAAGACAGTCACAGGAGACGGGAGGGCGGAGCCTCCTCCCTGGGATGTGATCACAGGTCAGCAGAGGTCTGAACCGCCACATCACCCCCGGTGGGGGGGGGGGGGGAAGAGAGAGAGAGAGAGAGAGAGAGAGAGAGAGAGGGAGAGGGGGAGAGAGAGAGAGAGAGAATGGTTCATGTGACAATGAACAAAACAAGAAGAATAGAATTCATGAAACTAACGAGAACGTCACTCAGTAGATTTCATCTCTCAACCACAATAAAATTCACTAGATCCTGATTTTTGTTTAGATCTGCACCAAATTACACTCACTCATAAAAACCAGTCCTGTGAACCCTTTTTATTTGAATCAAGACCCATGAATTATTCTCTGAGAAATCAGTAAAAATGTTAAAGAAAGAGACAAAGTACTTCCTGGATCTGCCCCTGAGAAACACACACACACACACACACACACACACACACACTCAGTGCTGCCTCCTTTTCCACACAAAAAAATAAAAAACCTCACGATGACTTTGTAAAGAAGTGCCGCAGCTAAAGGTGAAATTTAATTGGACAAAGCTGTGTCCATCTCTTAATGCAGCAGCAGCAGCAGCAGCTGCCAGACGCCACAAACACAGCGTCCATCTCTTAATTCAAGGTTGCCACGCCAACATTTCTCCTGCAAGAGTCCATTTCCTAATGGAGCTGCAGCTCTGAGCCAATGGGACCTGCTGCAGTGCACGAGTGGGACGACTGGGACGACTGGGACGTTATTACCTGTTTGTGTTGATTTGACTCATGAAGGATTCAAAATCTGCTCATGTCATAACAGAGTCAGAAAACCAGCATGTTTAAATTGGTAGGTGTGTTTTTGAATGTTGCTGCCTCTCTTTATGCTAAGCTAAGCTAACTGCATCCTAACCTCTCTTCACCTATTGATTGATTGGTTGATTAAGTAATTGATTGATATACTTCATGCTTCTTGCATGTGTGTGTGTGCGTAGTGTGTGTAGTGTGTGTGTGTGTGTGTGTGTGTGTTAATAACAGTAGAAGTGATGGTTGTCTCTTGTGTCTTCACAGATCCCGGCTCCGGTTCAGGAGACGGAGGCGGTGAGTGTTTTTTTTTTTTAAGCTTTGATTTCCGACTTCTCGTCTGCTGCGAGTGAAAGTCAAACAAAAATCAATTACAGCTGAATCTTTATCTGCCCTCCACAAACAAATCAGTGCTGAGGTCCAAGCTTGTAATCTTCCTCTGTGTCTCTATTTGCCGCCGCCCCCCTCGTTGAATATTAACTTCTCTAATAAAGACCACATGGAGGATTTCATTCTCTGAATTAACTCCTCCCCCGATGAACAGACTGATATTTTCTGTCTCGTGGGAGTCGAGCTGAAAGACTCATTCTTGCCAAATTTGGCAACAGAGGCATTTTGAGACCATCTGGGAGCGCCGGCCGCAGTGTTTGCTGTTAAATATGGCTGCCGGGGGGTTTAATTGGAGGCGGCGTCCGGAGAGACGGTATCTCCACCATCTGCGTGTGGGTGGAGTCAACGAGCCGGTGATCTCCCACAGGCGATGGACCGGTCGAGCCTCGGAGATAAATTATTAAATGTCTGGACTCTGTTTGTCTTCTTCTCTCCAAACATGTGCCGACTCAAAACACATCTGCCCGTGAAACTGCGCCTGCTTTTCAAACAGGAAGTAAAGGTTCACAGCGGCGTCACAGAAAAGCTGGACTTGACTGAGAGTTCCTGCTCTGCTGGAAATAATGATGAGGATTTCCTCCATCCACTCATCCATCATCTGCACCACATATCTTTTCAGGGTTGGAGGCAAACCCCAGCGGACATTGGGCAGAGGGCGGGTTTAACCTGGACATACAGAGACAAACAATCTTTCACTCTCACTCCTACAGTGAGTTTAGAGTTGTGTTTGATTTGTAAGTGTGAAATAACAGCACGAGACTCTCACACCAAATGATTCCAAACTTACAGTCGTGTGTTTTCCACTGAGTGAAGCAAAAACCTTCCCGTCAGCCTCCGACTTCCTTTTGTTACAGCAGCAGAAAATACAATCAATTAAGAAATGATTTTTACTACTGGAGATATTTTTGCTGAGCGACAGTAAAGACACAAAGAGGAAGAAACAAAGCTGTAATTTCATTCCATGCATTAACAGAACATCCTCGTGGCATCAACAGAAAGTAAAATCCAATCCAATTACAATAATGTTTCCTCCTGAACAAGTCTGTTGATGCAGTTTACTCGTATATAAACAGAATTTGTCAGAAACGGACTGAAATTCCTCCGTCAGAGAAAAACCAGAGTCATGTATGTTTGTAGACGAGTCTAAAACGAGGCCTTGTGAAAAAGGAACCGAATGAGGAGTGGTGCAGTTGTATTGTATCCAGCTGTGTGTGTGTGTGTGTGTGTGTGTGTGTGTGTGTGTGTGTGTGTGTGTGTGTGTGTGTGCGTGTGCGTGTGTGTGCACAGCAAAGTCAGCAAAGAAACAAAGAGCCTCTCTGCTGCAGATCCTCGTCGATCGATCGGCAGCCTCCGAGCCCCGACTGAGCTCTGCATGTTCAATACATCCACACACAGCAGGTCAATCTGTCAGCCACACACACACACACACACACACACACACACACACACACACACACACACACACACACACACACACACACACACACACACACACACACACACAGTGCGATCACAGTGCAGTAGTGATCGTGGAGTGGAGCCGTGGTATCGAGCTCCCTTCTATCCATCCACTCAACCACTCATGACGTCTCAGGCTGTTCTTATATCCTCAAACGCCGACGCCTGCTTTGTTTTTTTTTATTTGAGATTTTTAAGGTTGAGCAGAAACCTGAACAGCTGCAGGTGAGGATTTCTGCCCCCTGCAGGAGGATCAGCACAGCTCCTGTCATGTGGACTAATTTCAGCACCAAGCGTTTCCTTTATTACAACAACACTACACGTGATGAATCATGGGACAAGCGCGTCGGCGTCTTGTCCACTCTGAACTCGCTCTCTGCTGGGGAATGGACACCGTCATGCGTGAGGACATTAAACGCGTCCCCTGTAATGGTGATGATAGTAATGATGTCACGAGAGGATCACGCGTGGCTCTGTTTCCTTTGGGCCGATAAGCTCCAGGACTCTGATAGGAAAGTGTGTGTGAGCCGCGTGTGTCGGGGCTGGAAAATGAAACGGTGTCATCAGTGTTAACGGCACGCCGGCGCTCACCGGAACAGAAACTGACTTTAGCTGGAGGTTGTTTTAAAAAAGAGAAATCAAGTGAAGTGAGCCTGAAAAGAGGCTTATTATTATTATTATTATTATTATTATTATTTGAATATGATCATTATATCTTTTTTATAGATCTATATTTATTCCATCT